>NW_027479203.1:0-189682 GCF_051014685.1 Ptiloglossa arizonensis | reverse complement strand
AAATTTGATAGTTTCCCAACCATTCCTTAACTTCAAACTCCCATATCCCGCGAACGGATTGACGAACTCGAGAAAATTCCTGTTGCATGTGAAAGTAGAAAGTCACCCCGATTACAACGGTATGTGTATTTTTCCCCTAGGCCTTTGTAGTTACTGGTTTCGAGTATCAGACTTGCGAAATTTTGATGGTTCCTCAACCATTCCTTATTTTCACACTTCCATATCTCGCGAACGGATTGACGAACTCCAGAATTTCCTACTGCATCTGAAAGCAGAAGCTCGCCCGATTACAACGGTGTTGTGTACTTTTCCCCCCTAGGCCATTCCAGTTGTTGGTTTCGAGTATCAGACCAGCGAAAATTTTGATGGTTTCTCAACCATTCCTTAACTTCAAACTCCAATATGTCGCGCACGGATTGACGAACTCGAGAAATTCCTGTTGCATCTGAAAGTAGAAACTCGCCCGATTACAACGGTATGTGTATTTTTGCCCTATGCCATTGTAGTTATTGGATTCGAGTATCAGACTTGCGAAAATTTTGATGATTTCTCAACCATTCCTTAACTTCAAACTCCCGTATCTCGCGAACGCATTGACGAACTCGAGAAATTCCTGTTGTATTCTGAAAGTAAGAAACTCGCCGGATTACAATGGTGTGTGTACTTTTCCCGTAGGCCATTCCAGTTATTGGTTTCGAGTTATCAGACTTGCGAAAAATTTTGATGGTTTCTCACCATTCCTTAACTTCAAACTCCCATATCTCGCGAACGCATTGACGAACTCGAGAAATTCCCTGTTGCATCTGAAAGCAGAAACTCGCCCGATTACAACGGTATGTGTATTTTTCCCCTAGACCCATTGTAGTTATTGGTTTCGAGTATCAAGACTTGCGAAAATTTTGATGATTTCTCAACCATTCCTTAACCTTCAAACTCCCATATCTCGCGATCGCATTGACGAACTCGAGAAATTCCTTTTGTATCTGAAAGTAGAAACTCGCCCGATTACAACGGTGTGTGTACTTTTCCCCTAGGCCATTCCAGTTGTTGGTTTCGAGTATCAGACCAGCGAAAATTTTGATGGTTCCTCAACCATTCCTTAACTTCCAACCCCCATATCTCGCGAACGGATTGACGAAACTCGAGAATTTCCTGTTGCATCTGAAAGTAGAAACTCGCCCGATTACAAAGATATGTGTGTTTCCCCATAGGCCTTTGTAGTTATTGGTTCGGGTATCAGACTTGCGAAAATTTTGATGGTTTCTCAACCATTCCTTAACTTCAAACTCCCACATCTCGCGAACGGATTGACGAACTCGAGAAATTCCTGTTGCATCTGAAAGTAGTAAACTCGCCCGATTACAACGGTATGTGTATTTTTGCCCTAGGCCATTGTAGTTATTGGATTCGTGTATCAGACTTGCGAAAATTTTGATGATTTCTCAACCATTCCTTAACTTCAAACTCCCATATCTCGCGAAACGCATTCACGAACTCGAGAAATTCCTGTTGTATCTGAAAGTAGAAACTCGCCCGATTACAATGGGTGTGTGTACTTTCCCCCTAGGCCATTCCAGTTATTGGTTTCGAGTATCAGACCAGCGAAAATTTTTATGGTTCTCAACCATTCCTTAACTTCAACTCCCATATCTCGCGAACGGATTGACGAACGCGAGAAATTCCTGGTGCATGTGAATAGTAGAATCTCGCCCGATTACAACGGTATGTGTATTTTTCCCCCTAGGCATTTGTAGTTATTGGTTTCGAGCATCAGACTTGCGAAATTTTGATGGTTCACAACCATTCCTTAAGTTCAAACTCCCATATCTCGCGAACGGACTGACGAACTCGAGAAATTCCTGTTGCATCTGAAAGTAGAAACTCGCCCGATTACAAAGATATGTGTGTTTTCCCCATAGGCCCTTTGTAGTTTTTGGTTTCGGGTATCAGACTTGCGAAAATTTTGATGGTTTCTCAACCATTCCTTAACTTCAAAACTTCCCACATCTCGCGAACGGATTGACGAACTTCGAGAAATTCCCTGTTGCATTCTGAAAGTAGAAACTCGCCGATTACAACGGTATGTGTATTTTTTGCCCTAGGCCATTGTAGTTATTGGATTCGAGTATCAGACTTGCGAAATTTTGATGATTTCTCAACCATTCCTTAACTTCAAACTCCCATATCTCGCGAACGCATTCACGAACTCGAGAAATTCCTGTTGTATCTGAAAGTAGAAACTCGCCCGATTACAATGGTGTGTGTACTTTTCCCCTAGGCCATTTCCAGTTATTGGTTTCGAGTATCAGACCAGCGAAAATTTTTATGGTTTCTCAACCATTCCTTAACTTCAAACTCCCATATCTCGCGAACGGATTGACGAACGCGAGAAATTCCTGTTGCATGTGAAAGTAGAATCTCGCCCGATTACAACGGTATGTGTATTTTTCCCCTAGGCATTTGTAGTTATTGGTTTCGAGTATCAGACTTGCGAAAATTTTGATGGTTTCTCAATCATTCCTTAACTTCAAACTTCCATATCTCGCGAACGGATTGACGAACTCGAGAAATTCCTGTTGCATCTGAAAGTAGAAACACGCCCGATTACAACGGTATGTGTATTTTTCCCCTAGGCCATTGTAGTTATTGGTTTCGGGTATCAGACTTGCGAAAATTTTGATGGTTTCTCAATCATTCCTTAACTTCAAACTTCCATATCTCGCGAACGGATTGACGAACTCGAGAAAAATTCCTGTAGCATCTGAAAGTAGAAACACGCCCGATTACAACGGTATGTGCATTTCTCCCCTATGCCTTTGTAGTTATAGGTTTCGAGTATCAGACTTGCGAAAATTTTGATGGTTTCTCTATCATTCCTTAACTTCAAACTTCCATATCTCGCGAACGGATTGACGAACTCGAGAATTTCCTATTGCATCTGAAAGCAGAAACTCGCCCGATTATAACGGTATGTGTATTTTTGCCTTGGCCATAGTTTGTTATTGGATTCGAGTATCAGACTTGCGAAAATTTTGATGGTTTCTCAAGCATTCCTTAACTTCAAACTCCCATATCTCGCGAACGGATTGACGAACTCGAGAAACTCCTGTTGCATCTGAAAGTGGAAACTCGCCCGAATACAATGGTGCGTGTACTTTTCCCCTAGGCCAATAGTAGTTATTGGTTTCGAGTATCAGACTTGCGAAAATTTCGATGGTTTCTCAACCATTCCTTAACTTCAAACTCCCATATCTCGCGAACGCGATTGACGAACTCGAGAAATTCCTGTTGCATCTGAAAGTAGAAACACGCCCGATTTACAACGGTATGTGTATTTTTCCCTTAGGCCATTCCAGTTATTGGTTTCGAGTATCAGACTTGCGATAATTTTGATGGTTTCTCAACCATTCCTTAACTTCACACTTACATATCTCGCGAACGGATTGACGAACTCGAGAATTTTCTATTGCATCTGAAAGCAGAAACTCACCCGATTACAACGGTGTGTGTGCTTTTCCCCTAGGCCATTCCAGTTGTTGGTTTCGAGTATCACACCAGCGAAAATTTTGATGGTTTCTCAAGCATTCCTTAACTTCAAACTTCCATATCTCGCGATCGGATTGACGAACTCGAGAATTTCCTATTGCATCTGAACGCAGAAACTCGCCCGATTACAACGGTTCGTGTATTTTTGCCCTAGGCCATAGTAGTTATTGGATTCGTGTGTCAGACTTGCGAAAATTTTGATGATTTCTCAACCATTCATTAACTTCAAACTCCCATATCTCGCGAACGCATTGACGAACTCGAGAAATTCCTGTTGTATCTGAAAGTAGAAACTCGCCCGATTACAATGGTATGTGTACTTTTCCCCTAGGCCATTCCAGTTATTGATTTCGAGTATCAAACCAGCGAAAATTTTTATTGTTTCTCAACCATTCCTTAACTTCAAACTCCCATATCTCGCGAACGGATTGACGAACGCGAGAAATTCCTGTTGCATGTGAAAGTAGAATCTCGCCCGATTACAACGGTATGTGTATTTTTCCCCTAGGCATTTGTAGTTATTGGTTTCGAGTATCAGACTTGCGAAAATTTTGATGGTTTCTCAGCCATTCCTTAACTTCAAACTCCCATATCTCGCGAACGGATTGACGAACTCGAGAAATTCCTGTTGCATCTGAAAGTAGAAACACGCCCGATTACAACGGTATGTGTATTTTTCCCCTAGGCCATTGTAGTTATTGGTTTCGGGTATCAGACTTTCGAAAATTTTGATGGTTTCTCAATCATTCCTTAACTTCAAACTTCCATATCTCGCGAACGGATTGACGAACTCGAGAATTTCCTGTTGCATCTGAAAGTAGAAACTCGCCCGATTACAAAGATATGTGTGTTTTCCCCATAGGCCTTTGTAGTTATTGGTTTCGGGTATCAGACTTGCGAAAATTTTGATGGTTTCTCAACCATTCCTTAACTTCAAACTCCCACATCTCGCGAACGGATTGACGAACTCGAGAAATTCCTGTTGCATCTGAAAGTAGAAACTCGCCCGATTACAACGGTATGTGTATTTTTGCCCTAGGCCATTGTAGTTATTGGATTCGTGTATCAGACTTGCGAAAATTTTGATGATTTCTCAACCATTCCTTAACTTCAAACTCCCATATCTCGCGAACGCATTCACGAACTCGAGAAATTCCTGTTGCATCTGAAAGTAGAAACTCGCCCGATTACAACGGTATGTGTACTTTTCCCCTAGGCCATTGCATTTATTGGTTTCGAGTATCAGACTTGCGAAAATTTTGATGGTTTCTCAACCATTCCATAACTTCCAACTCCCATATCTCGCGAACGGATTGACGAACTCGAGAATTTCCTATTGCATCTGAAAGCAGAAACTCGCCCGATTACAACGGTATGTGTATTTTTGCCCTAGACCATAGTAGTCATTGGATTCGAGTATCAGACTTGCGAAAATTTTGATGATTTCTCAACCATTGCTTAACTTCAAACTCCCATATCTCGCGAACGCATTGACGAACTCGAGAAATTCCTGTTGCATCTGAAAGCAGAAACTCGCCCGATTACAACGGTATGTGTATTTTTTCCCTAGACCATTGTAGTTATTGGTTTCGAGTATCAGACTTGCGAAAATTTTGATGATTTCTCAACCATTCCTTAACTTCAAACTCCCATATCTCGCGAACGGCATTGACGAACTCGAGAAATTCCTTTTGTATCTGAAAGTAGAAACTCGCCCGATTACAACGGTGTGTGTACTTTTCCCCTAGCCATTCCAGTTGTTGGTTTCGAGTATCAGACCAGCGAAAATTTTGATGGTTCCTCAACCATTCCTTAACTTCCAACTCCCATATCTCGCGAACGGATTGACGAACTCGAGAATTTCCTGTTGCATCTGAAAGTAGAAACTCGCCCCGATTACAAAGATATGTGTGTTTTCCCCATAGGCCTTTTGTAGTTATTGGTTTCGGGTATCAGACTTGCGAAAATTTTGATGGTTTCTCAACCATTCCTTAACTTCAAACTTCCATATCTCGCGAACGGATTGACGAACTCGAGAAATTCCTGTTGCATCTGAAAGTAGAAACACGCCCGAATACAACGGTATGTGTATTTTTCCCCTAGGCCATTGTAGTTATTGGTTTCGAGTATCAGACTTGCGAAAATTTTGATGATTTCTCAACCATTCCTTAACTTCAAACTCCCGTATCTCGCGAACGCATTGACGAACTCGAGAAATTCCTGTTGTATCTGAAAGTAGAAACTCGCCGGATTACAATGGTGTGTGTACTTTTCCCTTAGGCCATTCCAGTTATTGGTTTCGAGTATCAGACTTGCGAAAATTTTGATGGTTTCTCAACCATTCCTTAACTTCAAACTCCCATATCTAGCGAACGGATTGACGAACTCGAGAAATTCCTGTTGCATCTGAATGTAGAAACTCGCCCGATTACAACAGTATGTGTATTTTTCCCCTAGGCCATTGTAGTTATTGGTTTCGCGTATCAGCGTTCGAAAATTTTGATAGTTTCCCAACCATTCCTTAACTTCAAACTCCCATATCCCGCGAACGGATTGACGAACTCGAGAAATTCCTGTTGCATGTGAAAGTAGAAAGTCACCCGATTACAACGGTATGTGTATTTTTCCCCTAGGCCTTTGTAGTTACTGGTTTCGAGTATCAGACTTGCGAAAATTTTGATGGTTCCTCAACCATTCCTTATTTTCACACTTCCATATCTCGCGAACGGATTGACGAACTCCAGAATTTCCTACTGCATCTGAAAGCAGAAACTCGCCCGATTACAACGGTGTGTGTACTTTTCCCCTAGGCCATTCCAGTTGTTGGTTTCGAGTATCAGACCAGCGAAAATTTTGATGGTTTCTCAACCATTCCTTAACTTCAAACTCCCACATCTCGCGAACGGATTGACGAACTCGAGAAATTCCTGTTGCATCTGAAAGTAGAAACTCGCCCGATTACAACGGTATGTGTATTTTTGCCCTAGGCCATTGTAGTTATTGGATTCGAGTATCAGACTTGCGAAAATTTTGATGATTTCTCAACCATTCCTTAACTTCAAACTCCCATATCTCGCGAACGCATTCACGAACTCGAGAAATTCCTGTTGTATCTGAAAGTAGAAACTCGCCCGATTACAATGGTGTGTGTACTTTTCCCCTAGGCCATTCCAGTTATTGGTTTCGAGTATCAGACCAGCGAAAATTTTTATGGTTTCTCAACCATTCCTTAACTTCAAACTCCCATATCTCGCGAACGGATTGACGAACGCGAGAAATTCCTGTTGCATGTGAAAGTAGAATCTCGCCCGATTACAACGGTATGTGTATTTTTCCCCTAGGCATTTGTAGTTATTGGTTTCGAGTATCAGACTTGCGAAAATTTTGATGGTTTCTCAATCATTCCTTAACTTCAAACTTCCATATCTCGCGAACGGATTGACGAACTCGAGAAATTCCTGTTGCATCTGAAAGTAGAATCTCGCCCGATTACAACGGTATGTGTATTTTTCCCCTAGGCCATTGTAGTTATTGGATTCGAGTATCAGACTTGCGAAAATTTTGATGATTTCTCAACCATTCCTTAACTTCAAACTCCCATATCTCGCGAACGCATTCACGAACTCGAGAAATTCCTGTTGTATCTGAAAGTAGAAACTCGCCCGATTACAATGGTGTGTGTACTTTTCCCCTAGGCCATTCCAGTTATTGGTTTCGAGTATCAGACCAGCGAAAATTTTTATGGTTTCTCAACCATTCCTTAACTTCAAACTCCCATATCTCGCGAACGGATTGACGAACGCGAGAAATTCCTGTTGCATGTGAAAGTAGAATCTCGCCCGATTACAACGGTATGTGTATTTTTCCCCTAGGCATTTGTAGTTATTGGTTTCGAGTATCAGACTTGCGAAAATTTTGATGGTTTCTCAATCATTCCTTAACTTCAAACTTCCATATCTCGCGAACGGATTGACGAACTCGAGAAATTCCTGTTGCATCTGAAAGTAGAAACACGCCCGATTACAACGGTATGTGTATTTTTCCCCTAGGCCATTGTAGTTATTGGTTTCGGGTATCAGACTTGCGAAAATTTTGATGGTTTCTCAATCATTCCTTAACTTCAAACTTCCATATCTCGCGAACGGATTGACGAACTCGAGAAATTCCTGTTGCATCTGAAAGTAGAAACACGCCCGATTACAACGGTATGTGCATTTCTCCCCTATGCCTTTGTAGTTATAGGTTTCGAGTATCAGACTTGCGAAAATTTTGATGGTTTCTCTATCATTCCTTAACTTCAAACTTCCATATCTCGCGAACGGATTGACGAACTCGAGAATTTCCTATTGCATCTGAAAGCAGAAACTCGCCCGATTATAACGGTATGTGTATTTTTGCCCTTGGCCATAGTTGTTATTGGATTCGAGTATCAGACTTGCGAAAATTTTGATGGTTTCTCAAGCATTCCTTAACTTCAAACTCCCATATCTCGCGAACGGATTGACGAACTCGAGAAACTCCTGTTGCATCTGAAAGTGGAAACTCGCCCGAATACAATGGTGCGTGTACTTTTCCCCTAGGCCATAGTAGTTATTGGTTTCGAGTATCAGACTTGCGAAAATTTCGATGGTTTCTCAACCATTCCTTAACTTCAAACTCCCATATCTCGCGAACGGATTGACGAACTCGAGAAATTCCTGTTGCATCTGAAAGTAGAAACACGCCCGATTACAACGGTATGTGTATTTTTCCCTTAGGCCATTCCAGTTATTGGTTTCGAGTATCAGACTTGCGATAATTTTGATGGTTTCTCAACCATTCCTTAACTTCACACTTACATATCTCGCGAACGGATTGACGAACTCGAGAATTTCCTATTGCATCTGAAAGCAGAAACTCACCCGATTACAACGGTGTGTGTGCTTTTCCCCTAGGCCATTCCAGTTGTTGGTTTCGAGTATCAGACCAGCGAAAATTTTGATGGTTTCTCAAGCATTCCTTAACTTCAAACTTCCATATCTCGCGATCGGATTGACGAACTCGAGAATTTCCTATTGCATCTGAACGCAGAAACTCGCCCGATTACAACGGTTCGTGTATTTTTGCCCTAGGCCATAGTAGTTATTGGATTCGTGTGTCAGACTTGCGAAAATTTTGATGATTTCTCAACCATTCATTAACTTCAAACTCCCATATCTCGCGAACGCATTGACGAACTCGAGAAATTCCTGTTGTATCTGAAAGTAGAAACTCGCCCGATTACAATGGTATGTGTTCTTTTCCCCTAGGCCATTCCAGTTATTGATTTCGAGTATCAAACCAGCGAAAATTTTTATTGTTTCTCAACCATTCCTTAACTTCAAACTCCCATATCTCGCGAACGGATTGACGAACGCGAGAAATTCCTATTGCATGTGAAAGTAGAATCTCGCCCGATTACAACGGTATGTGTATTTTTCCCCTAGGCATTTGTAGTTATTGGTTTCGAGTATCAGACTTGCGAAAATTTTGATGGTTTCTCAGCCATTCCTTAACTTCAAACTCCCATATCTCGCGAACGGATTGACGAACTCGAGAAATTCCTGTTGCATCTGAAAGTAGAAACACGCCCGATTACAACGGTATGTGTATTTTTCCCTTAGGCCATTCCAGTTATTGGTTTCGAGTATCAGACTTGCGATAATTTTGATGGTTTCTCAACCACTCCTTAACTTCACACTTACATATCTCGCGAACGGATTGACGAACTCGAGAATTTCCTATTGCATCTGAAAGCAGAAACTCACCCGATTACAACGGTGTGTGTGCTTTTCCCCTAGGCCATTCCAGTTGTTGGTTTCGAGTATCAGACCAGCGAAAATTTTTATTGTTTCTCAACCATTCCTTAACTTCAAACTCCCATATCTCGCGAACGGATTGACGAACGCGAGAAATTCCTGTTGTATCTGAAAGTAGAAACTCGCCCGATTACAATGGTGTGTGTACTTTCCCCCTAGGCCATTCCAGTTATTGGTTTCGAGTATCAGACCAGCGAAAATTTTTATGGTTTCTCAACCATTCCTTAACTTCAAACTCCCATATCTCGCGAACGGATTGACGAACGCGAGAAATTCCTGGTGCATCTGAAAGTAGAATCTCGCCCGATTACAACGGTATGTGTATTTTTCCCCTAGGCATTTGTAGTTATTGGTTTCGAGTATCAGACATGCGAAAATTTTGATGGTTTCTCAATCATTCCTTAACTTCAAACTTCCATATCTCGCGAACGGATTGACGAACTCGAGAAATTCCTGTTGCATCTGAAAGTAGAAACACGCCCGATTACAACGGTATGTGTATTTTTCCCCTAGGCCATTGTAGTTATTGGTTTCGGGTATCAGACTTGCGAAAATTTTGATGGTTTCTCAATCATTCCTTAACTTCAAACTTCCATATCTCGCGAACGGATTGACGAACTCGAGAAATTCCTGTTGCATCTGAAAGTAGAAACACGCCCGATTACAACGGTATGTGCATTTCTCCCCTATGCCTTTGTAGTTATAGGTTTCGAGTATCAGACTTGCGAAAATTTTGATGGTTTCTCTATCATTCCTTAACTTCAAACTTCCATATCTCGCGAACGGATTGACGAACTCGAGAATTTCCTATTGCATCTGAAAGCAGAAACTCGCCCGATTATAACGGTATGTGTATTTTTGCCCTTGGCCATAGTTGTTATTGGATTCGAGTATCAGACTTGCGAAAATTTTGATGGTTTCTCAAGCATTCCTTAACTTCAAACTCCCATATCTCGCGAACGGATTGACGAACTCGAGAAACTCCTGTTGCATCTGAAAGTGGAAACTCGCCCGAATACAATGGTGCGTGTACTTTTCCCCTAGGCCATAGTAGTTATTGGTTTCGAGTATCAGACTTGCGAAAATTTCGATGGTTTCTCAACCATTCCTTAACTTCAAACTCCCATATCTCGCGAACGGATTGACGAACTCGAGAAATTCCTGTTGCATCTGAAAGTAGAAACACGCCCGATTACAACGGTATGTGTATTTTTCCCTTAGGCCATTCCAGTTATTGGTTTCGAGTATCAGACTTGCGATAATTTTGATGGTTTCTCAACCATTCCTTAACTTCACACTTACATATCTCGCGAACGGATTGACGAACTCGAGAATTTCCTATTGCATCTGAAAGCAGAAACTCACCCGATTACAACGGTGTGTGTGCTTTTCCCCTAGGCCATTCCAGTTGTTGGTTTCGAGTATCAGACCAGCGAAAATTTTGATGGTTTCTCAAGCATTCCTTAACTTCAAACTTCCATATCTCGCGATCGGATTGACGAACTCGAGAATTTCCTATTGCATCTGAACGCAGAAACTCGCCCGATTACAACGGTTCGTGTATTTTTGCCCTAGGCCATAGTAGTTATTGGATTCGTGTGTCAGACTTGCGAAAATTTTGATGATTTCTCAACCATTCATTAACTTCAAACTCCCATATCTCGCGAACGCATTGACGAACTCGAGAAATTCCTGTTGTATCTGAAAGTAGAAACTCGCCCGATTACAATGGTATGTGTTCTTTTCCCCTAGGCCATTCCAGTTATTGATTTCGAGTATCAAACCAGCGAAAATTTTTATTGTTTCTCAACCATTCCTTAACTTCAAACTCCCATATCTCGCGAACGGATTGACGAACGCGAGAAATTCCTATTGCATGTGAAAGTAGAATCTCGCCCGATTACAACGGTATGTGTATTTTTCCCCTAGGCATTTGTAGTTATTGGTTTCGAGTATCAGACTTGCGAAAATTTTGATGGTTTCTCAGCCATTCCTTAACTTCAAACTCCCATATCTCGCGAACGGATTGACGAACTCGAGAAATTCCTGTTGCATCTGAAAGTAGAAACACGCCCGATTACAACGGTATGTGTATTTTTCCCTTAGGCCATTCCAGTTATTGGTTTCGAGTATCAGACTTGCGATAATTTTGATGGTTTCTCAACCACTCCTTAACTTCACACTTACATATCTCGCGAACGGATTGACGAACTCGAGAATTTCCTATTGCATCTGAAAGCAGAAACTCACCCGATTACAACGGTGTGTGTGCTTTTCCCCTAGGCCATTCCAGTTGTTGGTTTCGAGTATCAGACCAGCGAAAATTTTTATTGTTTCTCAACCATTCCTTAACTTCAAACTCCCATATCTCGCGAACGGATTGACGAACGCGAGAAATTCCTGTTGTATCTGAAAGTAGAAACTCGCCCGATTACAATGGTGTGTGTACTTTCCCCCTAGGCCATTCCAGTTATTGGTTTCGAGTATCAGACCAGCGAAAATTTTTATGGTTTCTCAACCATTCCTTAACTTCAAACTCCCATATCTCGCGAACGGATTGACGAACGCGAGAAATTCCTGGTGCATCTGAAAGTAGAAACTCGCCCGATTACAAAGATATGTGTGTTTTCCCCATAGGCCTTTGTAGTTATTGGTTTCGGGTATCAGACTTGCGAAAATTTTGATGGTTTCTCAACCATTCCTTAACTTCAAACTCCCACATCTCGCGAACGGATTGACGAACTCGAGAAATTCCTGTTGCATCTGAAAGTAGAAACTCGCCCGATTACAACGGTATGTGTATTTTTGCCCTAGGCCATTGTAGTTATTGGATTCGAGTATCAGACTTGCGAAAATTTTGATGATTTCTCAACCATTCCTTAACTTCAAACTCCCATATCTCGCGAACGCATTCACGAACTCGAGAAATTCCTGTTGTATCTGAAAGTAGAAACTCGCCCGATTACAATGGTGTGTGTACTTTTCCCCTAGGCCATTCCAGTTATTGGTTTCGAGTATCAGACCAGCGAAAATTTTTATGGTTTCTCAACCATTCCTTAACTTCAAACTCCCATATCTCGCGAACGGATTGACGAACGCGAGAAATTCCTGTTGCATGTGAAAGTAGAATCTCGCCCGATTACAACGGTATGTGTATTTTTTCCCTAGGCATTTGTAGTTATTGGTTTCGAGTATCAGACTTGCGAAAATTTTGATGGTTTCTCAATCATTCCTTAACTTCAAACTTCCATATCTCGCGAACGGATTGACGAACTCGAGAAATTCCTGTTGCATCTGAAAGTAGAAACACGCCCGATTACAACGGTATGTGTATTTTTCCCCTAGGCCATTGTAGTTATTGGTTTCGGGTATCAGACTTGCGAAAATTTTGATGGTTTCTCAATCATTCCTTAACTTCAAACTTCCATATCTCGCGAACGGATTGACGAACTCGAGAAATTCCTGTTGCATCTGAAAGTAGAAACACGCCCGATTACAACGGTATGTGCATTTCTCCCCTATGCCTTTGTAGTTATAGGTTTCGAGTATCAGACTTGCGAAAATTTTGATGGTTTCTCTATCATTCCTTAACTTCAAACTTCCATATCTCGCGAACGGATTGACGATCTCGAGAATTTCCTATTGCATCTGAAAGCAGAAACTCGCCCGATTATAACGGTATGTGTATTTTTGCCCTTGGCCATAGTTGTTATTGGATTCGAGTATCAGACTTGCGAAAATTTTGATGGTTTCTCAAGCATTCCTTAACTTCAAACTCCCATATCTCGCGAACGGATTGACGAACTCGAGAAACTCCTGTTGCATCTGAAAGTGGAAACTCGCCCGAATACAATGGTGCGTGTACTTTTCCCCTAGGCCATAGTAGTTATTGGTTTCGAGTATCAGACTTGCGAAAATTTCGATGGTTTCTCAACCATTCCTTAACTTCAAACTCCCATATCTCGCGAACGGATTGACGAACTCGAGAAATTCCTGTTGCATCTGAAAGTAGAAACACGCCCGATTACAACGGTATGTGTATTTTTCCCTTAGGCCATTCCAGTTATTGGTTTCGAGTATCAGACTTGCGATAATTTTGATGGTTTCTCAACCATTCCTTAACTTCACACTTACATATCTCGCGAACGGATTGACGAACTCGAGAATTTCCTATTGCATCTGAAAGCAGAAACTCACCCGATTACAACGGTGTGTGTGCTTTTCCCCTAGGCCATTCCAGTTGTTGGTTTCGAGTATCAGACCAGCGAAAATTTTGATGGTTTCTCAAGCATTCCTTAACTTCAAACTTCCATATCTCGCGATCGGATTGACGAACTCGAGAATTTCCTATTGCATCTGAACGCAGAAACTCGCCCGATTACAACGGTTCGTGTATTTTTGCCCTAGGCCATAGTAGTTATTGGATTCGTGTGTCAGACTTGCGAAAATTTTGATGATTTCTCAACCATTCATTAACTTCAAACTCCCATATCTCGCGAACGCATTGACGAACTCGAGAAATTCCTGTTGTATCTGAAAGTAGAAACTCGCCCGATTACAATGGTATGTGTACTTTTCCCCTAGGCCATTCCAGTTATTGATTTCGAGTATCAAACCAGCGAAAATTTTTATTGTTTCTCAACCATTCCTTAACTTCAAACTCCCATATCTCGCGAACGGATTGACGAACGCGAGAAATTCCTGTTGCATGTGAAAGTAGAATCTCGCCCGATTACAACGGTATGTGTATTTTTCCCCTAGGCATTTGTAGTTATTGGTTTCGAGTATCAGACTTGCGAAAATTTTGATGGTTTCTCAGCCATTCCTTAACTTCAAACTCCCATATCTCGCGAACGGATTGACGAACTCGAGAAATTCCTGTTGCATCTGAAAGTAGAAACACGCCCGATTACAACGGTATGTGTATTTTTCCCTTAGGCCATTCCAGTTATTGGTTTCGAGTATCAGACTTGCGATAATTTTGATGGATTCTCAACCACTCCTTAACTTCACACTTACATATCTCGCGAACGGATTGACGAACTCGAGAATTTCCTATTGCATCTGAAAGCAGAAACTCACCCGATTACAACGGTGTGTGTGCTTTTCCCCTAGGCCATTCCAGTTGTTGGTTTCGAGTATCAGACCAGCGAAAATTTTTATTGTTTCTCAACCATTCCTTAACTTCAAACTCCCATATCTCGCGAACGGATTGACGAACGCGAGAAATTCCTGTTGCATGTGAAAGTAGAATCTCGCCCGATTACAACGGTATGTGTATTTTTCCCTTAGGCCATTCCAGTTATTGGTTTCGAGTATCAGACTTGCGATAATTTTGATGGTTTCTCAACCATTCCTTAACTTCACACATACATATCTCGCGAACGGATTGACGAACTCGAGAATTTCCTATTGCATCTGAAAGCAGAAACTCACCCGATTACAACGGTGTGTGTGCTTTTCCCCTAGGCCATTCCAGTTGTTGGTTTCGAGTATCAGACCAGCGAAAATTTTGATGGTTTCTCAAGCATTCCTTAACTTCAAACTTCCATATCTCGCGATCGGATTGACGAACTCGAGAATTTCCTATTGCATCTGAACGCAGAAACTCGCCCGATTACAAGGGTTCGTGTATTTTTGCCCTAGGCCATAGTAGTTATTGGATTCGTGTATCAGACTTGCGAAAATTTTGATGATTTCTCAACCATTCATTGACTTCAAACTCCCATATCTCGCGAACGCATTGACGAACTCGAGAAATTCCTGTTGTATCTGAAAGTAGAAACTCGCCCGATTACAATGGTATGTGTACTTTTCCCCTAGGCCATTCCAGTTATTGGTTTCGAGTATCAGACCAGCGAAAATTTTTATTGTTTCTCTACCATTCCTTAACTTCAAACTCCCATATCTCGCGAACGGATTGACGAACTGGAGAATTTCCTATTGCATCTGAAAGCAGAAACTCGCCCGATTTCAACGGTAAGTGTATTTTTCCCCTAGGCCATAGTAGTTTTTGATTTCGAGTATCAGACTTGCGAAAATTGTGATGGTTTCTCAACCATTCCTTAACTTCAAACTCCTATATCTCGCGAGCGGATTGACGAACTCGAGAATTTCCTATTGTATCTGAAAGCAGAAACTCGCCCGATTACAACGGTATGTGTACTTTTCCCCTAGGCCATTCCAGTTATTGGTTTCGAGTATCAGACTTGCGAAAATTTTGATGGTTTCTCAACCATTCCTTAACTTCACACTTCCATATCTCGCGAACAGATTGACGAACTCGAGAATTTCCTATTGCATCTGAAAGCAGAAACTCGCCCGATTACAACGGTATGTGTATTTTTCTCCTAGGCCTTTGTAGTTATTGGTTTCGAGTATCAGACTTGCGAAAATTTTAATGGTTTCTCAACCATTCCTTATTTTCACACTTCCATATCTCGCGAACGGATTGACGAACTCGAGAATTTCCTACTGCATCTGAAAGCAGAAACTCGCCCGATTACAACGGTATGTGTGTTTTCCCCCTAGGCCTTTGTAGTTATTGGTTTCGAGTATCAGACTTGCGAAAATTTTGATGGTTTCTCAACCATTCGTTAACTTAAAACTCCCATATCTCGCGAACGGACTGACGAACTCGAGAAATTCCTGTTGCATCTGAAAGTAGAAACTCGCCCGATTACAACGGTATGTGTATTTTTCCCCTAGGCCTTTGTAGTTATTGGTTTCGAGTATCAGACTTGCGAAAATTTTGATGGTTTCTCAACCATTCCTTATTTTCACACTTCCATATCTCGCGAACGGATTGACGAACTCGAGAATTTCCTACTGCATCTGAAAGCAGAAACTCGCCCGATTACAACGGTATATGTACTTTTACCCTAGGCCATTCCAGTTATTGGTTTCTAGTATCAGACTTGCGAAAATTTTGATGGTTTCTCAACCATTCCTTAACTTCACACTTCCATATCTCGCGAACAGATTGACGAACTCGAGAATTTCCTATTGCATCTGAAAGCAGAAACTCGCACGATTACAACGGTATGTGTTTTTTTCCCCTAGACCATTACAGTTATTGGTTTCGAGTACCAGCCTTGCGATAATTTTGAAGGTTTCTCAACCATTCCTTAACTTCACACTTACATATCTTGCGAACGGATTGACGAACTCGAGAATTTCCTATTGCATCTGAAAGCAGAAACTCGCCCGGTTACAACGGTATGTGCATTTTTGCCCTAGGCCATAGTAGTTATTGGTTTTGAGTATCAGACTTGCGAAAATTTTGATGGTTTCTCAACCATTCCTTAACTTCAAACTCCCATATCTCGCGAACGGATTGACGAACTCGAGAAATTCCTGTTGCATCTGAAAGCAGAAACTCGCCCGATTACAACGGTATGTGTGTTTTTCTCCTAGGCCTTTGTAGTTATTGGTTTCGAGTATCAGACTTGCGAAAATTTTAATGGTTTCTCAACCATTCCTTATTTTCACACTTCCATATCTCGCGAACGGATTGACGAACTCGAGAATTTCCTACTGCATCTGAAAGCAGAAACTCGCCCGATTACAACGGTATGTGTGTTTTCCCCCTAGGCCTTTGTAGTTATTGGTTTCGAGTATCAGACTTGCGAAAATTTTGATGGTTTCTCAACCATTCGTTAACTTCAAACTCCCATATCTCGCGAACGGACTGACGAACTCGAGAAATACCTGTTGCATCTGAAAGTAGAAACTCGCCCGATTACAACGGTATGTGTATTTTTCCCCTAGGCCTTTGTAGTTATTGGTTTCGAGTATCAGACTTGCGAAAATTTTGATGGTTTCTCAACCATTCCTTAACTTCAAACTCCCATATCCCGCGAACGGGTTGACGAACTCGAGAAATTCCTGTTGCATGTGAAAGTAGAAATTCACCCGATGACAACGGTATGTGTATTTTTCCCCTAGGCCTTTGTAGTTATTGGTTTCGAGTATCAGACTTGCGAAAATTTTGATGGTTTCTCAACCATTCCTTATTTTCACACTTCCATATCTCGCGAACGGATTGACGAACTCGAGAATTTCCTACTGCATCTGAAAGCAGAAACTCGCCCGATTACAACGGTATATGTACTTTTACCCTAGGCCATTCCAGTTATTGGTTTCTAGTATCAGACTTGCGAAAATTTTGATGGTTTCTCAACCATTCCTTAACTTCACACTTCCATATCTCGCGAACAGATTGACGAACTCGAGAATTTCCTATTGCATCTGAAAGCAGAAACTCGCACGATTACAACGGTATGTGTTTTTTTCCCCTAGACCATTACAGTTATTGGTTTCGAGTACCAGCCTTGCGATAATTTTGAAGGTTTCTCAACCATTCCTTAACTTCACACTTACATATCTTGCGAACGGATTGACGAACTCGAGAATTTCCTATTGCATCTGAAAGCAGAAACTCGCCCGGTTACAACGGTATGTGCATTTTTGCCCTAGGCCATAGTAGTTATTGGTTTTGAGTATCAGACTTGCGAAAATTTTGATGGTTTCTCAACCATTCCTTAACTTCAAACTCCCATATCTCGCGAACGGATTGACGAACTCGAGAAATTCCTGTTGCATCTGAAAGCAGAAACTCGCCCGATTACAACGGTATGTGCATTTTTGCCCTAGGCCATAGTAGTTATTGGTTTCGAGTAACAGACTTGCAAAAATTTCGATGGTTTCTCAACCATTCCTTAACTTCAAACTCCAATATCTCGCGAACGGATTGACGAACTCGAGAAATTCCTATTGCATCTGAACGCAGAAACTCGCCCGATTACAACGGTTCGTGTATTTTTGCCCTAGGCCATAGTAGTTATTGGATTCGTGTGTCAGACTTGCGAAAATTTTGATGATTTCTCAACCATTCATTAACTTCACACTTCCATATCTCGCGAACAGATTGACGAACTCGAGAATTTCCTATTGCATCTGAAAGCAGAAACTCGCCCGATTACAACGGTATGTGTATTTTTCTCCTAGGCCTTTGTAGTTATTGGTTTCGAGTATCAGACTTGCGAAAATTTTAATGGTTTCTCAACCATTCCTTATTTTCACACTTCCATATCTCGCGAACGGATTGACGAACTCGAGAATTTCCTACTGCATCTGAAAGCAGAAACTCGCCCGATTACAACGGTATGTGTGTTTTCCCCCTAGGCCTTTGTAGTTATTGGTTTCGAGTATCAGACTTGCGAAAATTTTGATGGTTTCTCAACCATTCGTTAACTTCAAACTCCCATATCTCGCGAACGGACTGACGAACTCGAGAAATTCCTGTTGCATCTGAAAGTAGAAACTCGCCCGATTACAACGGTATGTGTATTTTTCCCCTAGGCCTTTGTAGTTATTGGTTTCGAGTATCAGACTTGCGAAAATTTTGATGGTTTCTCAACCATTCCTTAACTTCAAACTCCCATATCCCGCGAACGGGTTGACGAACTCGAGAAATTCCTGTTGCATGTGAAAGTAGAAATTCACCCGATGACAACGGTATGTGTATTTTTCCCCTAGGCCTTTGTAGTTATTGGTTTCGAGTATCAGACTTGCGAAAATTTTGATGGTTTCTCAACCATTCCTTATTTTCACACTTCCATATCTCGCGAACGGATTGACGAACTCGAGAATTTCCTACTGCATCTGAAAGCAGAAACTCGCCCGATTACAACGGTATATGTACTTTTACCCTAGGCCATTCCAGTTATTGGTTTCTAGTATCAGACTTGCGAAAATTTTGATGGTTTCTCAACCATTCCTTAACTTCACACTTCCATATCTCGCGAACAGATTGACGAACTCGAGAATTTCCTATTGCATCTGAAAGCAGAAACTCGCACGATTACAACGGTATGTGTTTTTTTCCCCTAGACCATTACAGTTATTGGTTTCGAGTACCAGCCTTGCGATAATTTTGAAGGTTTCTCAACCATTCCTTAACTTCACACTTACATATCTTGCGAACGGATTGACGAACTCGAGAATTTCCTATTGCATCTGAAAGCAGAAACTCGCCCGGTTACAACGGTATGTGCATTTTTGCCCTAGGCCATAGTAGTTATTGGTTTTGAGTATCAGACTTGCGAAAATTTTGATGGTTTCTCAACCATTCCTTAACTTCAAACTCCCATATCTCGCGAACGGATTGACGAACTCGAGAAATTCCTGTTGCATCTGAAAGCAGAAACTCGCCCGATTACAACGGTATGTGCATTTTTGCCCTAGGCCATAGTAGTTATTGGTTTCGAGTAACAGACTTGCAAAAATTTCGATGGTTTCTCAACCATTCCTTAACTTCAAACTCCAATATCTCGCGAACGGATTGACGAACTCGAGAAATTCCTATTGCATCTGAACGCAGAAACTCGCCCGATTACAACGGTTCGTGTATTTTTGCCCTAGGCCATAGTAGTTATTGGATTCGTGTGTCAGACTTGCGAAAATTTTGATGATTTCTCAACCATTCATTAACTTCAAACTCCCATATCTCGCGAACGCATTGACGAACTCGAGAAATTCCTGTTGTATCTGAAAGTAGAAACTCGCCCGATTACAATGGTATGTGTACTTTTCCCCTAGGCCATTCCAGTTATTGATTTCGAGTATCAAACCAGCGAAAATTTTTATTGTTTCTCAACCATTCCTTAACTTCAAACTCCCATATCTCGCGAACGGATTGACGAACGCGAGAAATTCCTGTTGCATGTGAAAGTAGAATCTCGCCCGATTACAACGGTATGTGTATTTTTCCCCTAGGCATTTGTAGTTATTGGTTTCGAGTATCAGACTTGCGAAAATTTTGATGGTTTCTCAGCCATTCCTTAACTTCAAACTCCCATATCTCGCGAACGGATTGACGAACTCGAGAAATTCCTGTTGCATCTGAAAGTAGAAACACGCCCGATTACAACGGTATGTGTATTTTTCCCTTAGGCCATTCCAGTTATTGGTTTCGAGTATCAGACTTGCGATAATTTTGATGGTTTCTCAACCACTCCTTAACTTCACACTTACATATCTCGCGAACGGATTGACGAACTCGAGAATTTCCTATTGCATCTGAAAGCAGAAACTCACCCGATTACAACGGTGTGTGTGCTTTTCCCCTAGGCCATTCCAGTTGTTGGTTTCGAGTATCAGACCAGCGAAAATTTTTATTGTTTCTCAACCATTCCTTAACTTCAAACTCCCATATCTCGCGAACGGATTGACGAACGCGAGAAATTCCTGTTGCATGTGAAAGTAGAATCTCGCCCGATTACAACGGTATGTGTATTTTTCCCTTAGGCCATTCCAGTTATTGGTTTCGAGTATCAGACTTGCGATAATTTTGATGGTTTCTCAACCATTCCTTAACTTCACACATACATATCTCGCGAACGGATTGACGAACTCGAGAATTTCCTATTGCATCTGAAAGCAGAAACTCACCCGATTACAACGGTGTGTGTGCTTTTCCCCTAGGCCATTCCAGTTGTTGGTTTCGAGTATCAGACCAGCGAAAATTTTGATGGTTTCTCAAGCATTCCTTAACTTCAAACTTCCATATCTCGCGATCGGATTGACGAACTCGAGAATTTCCTATTGCATCTGAACGCAGAAACTCGCCCGATTACAACGGTTCGTGTATTTTTGCCCTAGGCCATAGTAGTTATTGGATTCGTGTATCAGACTTGCGAAAATTTTGATGATTTCTCAACCATTCATTGACTTCAAACTCCCATATCTCGCGAACGCATTGACGAACTCGAGAAATTCCTGTTGTATCTGAAAGTAGAAACTCGCCCGATTACAATGGTATGTGTACTTTTCCCCTAGGCCATTCCAGTTATTGGTTTCGAGTATCAGACCAGCGAAAATTTTTATTGTTTCTCTACCATTCCTTAACTTCAAACTCCCATATCTCGCGAACGGATTGACGAACTGGAGAATTTCCTATTGCATCTGAAAGCAGAAACTCGCCCGATTTCAACGGTAAGTGTATTTTTCCCCTAGGCCATAGTAGTTTTTGATTTCGAGTATCAGACTTGCGAAAATTGTGATGGTTTCTCAACCATTCCTTAACTTCAAACTCCTATATCTCGCGAGCGGATTGACGAACTCGAGAATTTCCTATTGTATCTGAAAGCAGAAACTCGCCCGATTACAACGGTATGTGTACTTTTCCCCTAGGCCATTCCAGTTATTGGTTTCGAGTATCAGACTTGCGAAAATTTTGATGGTTTCTCAACCATTCCTTAACTTCACACTTCCATATCTCGCGAACAGATTGACGAACTCGAGAATTTCCTATTGCATCTGAAAGCAGAAACTCGCCCGATTACAACGGTATGTGTATTTTTCTCCTAGGCCTTTGTAGTTATTGGTTTCGAGTATCAGACTTGCGAAAATTTTAATGGTTTCTCAACCATTCCTTATTTTCACACTTCCATATCTCGCGAACGGATTGACGAACTCGAGAATTTCCTACTGTATCTGAAAGCAGAAACTCGCCCGATTACAACGGTATGTGTGTTTTCCCCCTAGGCCTTTGTAGTTATTGGTTTCGAGTATCAGACTTGCGAAAATTTTGATGGTTTCTCAACCATTCGTTAACTTCAAACTCCCATATCTCGCGAACGGACTGACGAACTCGAGAAATTCCTGTTGCATCTGAAAGTAGAAACTCGCCCGATTACAACGGTATGTGTATTTTTCCCCTAGGCCTTTGTAGTTATTGGTTTCGAGTATCAGACTTGCGAAAATTTTGATGGTTTCTCAACCATTCCTTAACTTCAAACTCCCATATCCCGCGAACGGGTTGACGAACTCGAGAAATTCCTGTTGCATGTGAAAGTAGAAATTCACCCGATGACAACGGTATGTGTATTTTTCCCCTAGGCCTTTGTAGTTATTGGTTTCGAGTATCAGACTTGCGAAAATTTTGATGGTTTCTCAACCATTCCTTATTTTCACACTTCCATATCTCGCGAACGGATTGACGAACTCGAGAATTTCCTACTGCATCTGAAAGCAGAAACTCGCCCGATTACAACGGTATATGTACTTTTACCCTAGGCCATTCCAGTTATTGGTTTCTAGTATCAGACTTGCGAAAATTTTGATGGTTTCTCAACCATTCCTTAACTTCACACTTCCATATCTCGCGAACAGATTGACGAACTCGAGAATTTCCTATTGCATCTGAAAGCAGAAACTCGCACGATTACAACGGTATGTGTTTTTTTCCCCTAGACCATTACAGTTATTGGTTTCGAGTACCAGCCTTGCGATAATTTTGAAGGTTTCTCAACCATTCCTTAACTTCACACTTACATATCTTGCGAACGGATTGACGAACTCGAGAATTTCCTATTGCATCTGAAAGCAGAAACTCGCCCGGTTACAACGGTATGTGCATTTTTGCCCTAGGCCATAGTAGTTATTGGTTTTGAGTATCAGACTTGCGAAAATTTTGATGGTTTCTCAACCATTCCTTAACTTCAAACTCCCATATCTCGCGAACGGATTGACGAACTCGAGAAATTCCTGTTGCATCTGAAAGCAGAAACTCGCCCGATTACAACGGTATGTGCATTTTTGCCCTAGGCCATAGTAGTTATTGGTTTCGAGTAACAGACTTGCAAAAATTTCGATGGTTTCTCAACCATTCCTTAACTTCAAACTCCAATATCTCGCGAACGGATTGACGAACTCGAGAAATTCCTGTTGCATCTGAAAGTAGAAACACGCCCGATTACAACGATATGTGTATTTTTCCCCTAGGCCATTGTAGTTATTGGTTTCGAGTATCAGACTTGCGAAAATTTTGATGGTTTCTCAAGCATTCCTCAACTTCAAACTCCCATATCTCGCGAACGGATTGACGAACTCGAGAAACTCCTGTTGCATCTGAAAGTGGAAACTCGCCCGATTACAAAGGTATTTGTATTTTTCCCCTAGGCCTTTGTAGTTATTGGTTTCGAGTATCAGACTTGCGAACATTTTGATGGTTTCTCAACCATTCCTTAACTTCAAACTCCCATTTCTCGCGAACGGATTGACGAACTCGAGAAATTCCTGTTGTATCTGAAAGTAGAAACCCGCCCGATTAGAATGGTGTGTGTACTTTTCCCCTAGGCCATCCGGTTATTGGTTTCGAGTATCAGACCTGCGAAAATTTTGATGGTTTCTCAACCATTCGTTATCTTCAAACTCCCATATCTCGCGAACGGATTGACGAACTCGAGAAATTCCTGTTGCATCTGAAAGTAGAAACTAGCCCGATTACAATGGTGTGTGTACTTTTCCCCTAGGCCATTCCAGTTATTGGTTTCGAGTATCAGACGAGCGAAAATTTTGATGGTTTCTCAACCATTCCTTAACTTCAAACTCCAATATCTCGCGAACGGATTGACGAACTCGAGAAATTCCTGTTGCATCTGAAAGTAGAAACACGCCCGATTACAATGATATGTGTATTTTTCCCCTAGGCCATTGTAGTTATTGGTTTCGAGTATCAGATTTGCGATAATTTTGATGGTTTCTCAACCATTCTTTAACTTCACACTTACATATCTCGCGAACGGATTGACGAACTCGAGAATTTCCTATTGCATCTGAAAGTAGAAACTCGCCCGGTTACAACGGTATGGGCATTTTTGCCCTAGGCCATGGTAGTTATTGGTTTCGAGTATCAGACTTGCGAAAATTTTGATGGTTTCTCAACCATTCCTTAACTTCGAACTCCCATTTCTCGCGAACGGATTGACGAACTCGAGAAATTCCTGTTGCATCTGAAAGTAGAAACTCGCCCGATTACAACGGTATGTGCATTTTTGCCCTAGGCCATAGTAGTTGATGGTTTCGAGTATCAGACTTGCGAAAATTTCGATGGTTTCTCAACCATTCCTTAACTTCAAACTCCCATTTCTCGCGAACGGATTGACGAACTCGAGGAATTCCTGTTGCATCTGAAAGTTGAAACTTGCCCGATTGCAATGGTATGTGTACTTTTCCCCTAGGCCATTCCAGTTATTGGTTTCGAGTATCAGACCAGCGAAAATTTTGATGGTTCCTCAAACATTCCTTAACTTCAAACTCCCATATCTCGCGAACAGATTGACGAACTCGAGAAATTCCTGTTGCATCTGAAAGTAGAAAGTCGCCCGAATACAACGGTATGTGTATTTTTCCCCTAGGCCATTGTAGTTATTGGTTTCGAGTATCAGACTTGCGAAAATTTTGATGGTTACTCAACCATTCCTTAACTTCAAACTCCCATTTCTCGCGAACGGATTGACGAACTCGAGGAATTCCTGTTGCATCTGAAAGTTGAAACTTGCCCGATTGCAATGGTATGTGTACTTTTCCCCTAGGCCATAGTAGTTATTGGTTTCGAGTATCAGACTTGCGAAAATTTTGATGGTTTCTCAAACATTCCTTAACTTCGAACTCCCATTTCTCGCGAACGGATTGACGAACTCGAGAAATTCCTGTTGCATCTGAAAGTAGAAACTCGCCCGATTACAATGGTATGTGTACTTTTCCCCTAGGCCATTCCAGTTATTGGTTTCGAGTATCAGACTTGCGATAATTTTGATGGTTTCTCAACCATTCCTTAACTTCACACTTACATATCTTGCGAACGGATTGACGAACTCGAGAAATTCCCGTTGCATCTGAAAGTAGAAACTCGCCCGATTACAATGGTATGTGTACTTTTCCCCTAGGCCATTCCAGTTATTGGTTTCGAGTATCAGACTTGCGATAATTTTGATGGTTTCTCAACCATTCCTTAACTTCACACTTACATACCTTGCGAACGGATAGACGAACTCGAGAATTTCCTATTGCATCTGAAAGCAGAAACTCGCCCGGTCACAACGGTATGTGCATTTTTGACCTAGGCCATAGTAGTTATTGGTTTCGAGTATCAGACCAGCGAAAATTTCGATGGTTTCTCAACCATTCCTTAACTTCAAACTCCCATATCTCGCGAACGGATTGACGAACTCGTGAAATTCCTGTTGCATCTGAAAGTAGAAACTCGCCCGACTACAACGGTGTGTGTGTTTTCCCCCTAGGCCTTTGTAGTTATTGGTTTCGAGTATCAGACTTGCGAACATTTTGATGGTTTCTCAACCATTCCTTAACTTCAAACTCCCATATCTCGCGAACGGATTGACGAACTCGAGAAATTCCTGTTGCATCTGAAAGTAGAAACTCGCCCGATTACAACGGTATGTGTATTTTTCCCCTAGGCCTTTGTAGTTATTGGTTTCGAGTATCAGACTTGCGAAAATTTTGATGGTTTCTCAACCATTCCTTAACTTCAAACTCCCATATCCCGCGAACGGGTTGACGAACTCGAGAAATTCCTGTTGCATGTGAAAGTAGAAATTCACCCGATTACAACGGTATGTGTATTTTTCCCCTAGGCCTTTGTAGTTATTGGATTCGAGTATCAGACTTGCGAAAATTTTGATGGTTTCTCAACCATTCCTTAACTTCAAACTCCCATATCCCGCGAACGGATTGACGAACTCGAGAAATTCCTGTTGCATGTGAAACTAGAAATTCACCCGATTACAACGGTATGTGTATTTTTCCCCTAGGCCTTTGTAGTTATTGGTTTCGAGTATCACACTTGCGAAAATTTTGATGGTTTCTCAACCATTCCTTATTTTCACACTTCCATATCTCGCGAACGGATTGACGAACTCGAGAATTTCCTACTGCACCTGAAAGCAGAAACTCGCCCGATTACAACGGTGTGTGTACTTTTCCCCTAGGCCATTCCAGTTGTTGGTTTCGAGTATCAGACCAGCGAAAATTTTGATGGTTTCTCAAGCATGCCTTAACTTCAAACTTCCATATCTCGCGAACGGATTGACGAACTCGAGAATTTCCTATTGCATCTGAAAGCAGAAACTCGCCCGATTACAACGGTATGTGTATTTTTCCCCTAGGCCTTTGTAGTTAATGGTTTCGAGTATCAGATTTGCGAAAATTTTGATGGTTTCTCAACCATTCCTTAACTTCAAACTCCCAGATCCCACGAACGGATTGACAAACTCGAGAAATTCGTGTTGCATGTGAAAGTAGAATCTCGCCCGATTACAAGCGTATGTGTGTTTTTCCCCTAGGCCTTTGTAGTTATTGGTTTCGTGTATCAGACTTGCGAAAATTTTGATGGTTTCTCAACGATTCCTTATCTTCAAACTCTAATTTCTCGCGAACGGATTGACGAACTCGAGAAATTCCTGTTGCATCTGAAAGTAGAAACTCGCCCGATTACAATGGTATGTGTACTTTTCCCCTAGGCCATTCCAGTTATTGGTTTCGAGTATCAGACCAGCGAAAATTTTGTTGGTTTCTGAACCATTCCTTAACTTCAAACTCCCATATCCCGCGAACGGACTGACGAACTCGAGAAATTCCTGTTGCATGTGAAAGTAGAAAGTCGCCCGATTACAACGGTATGTGTATTTTTCTCCTAGGCCTTTGTAGTTATTGGTTTCGAGTGTCAGACTTGCGAAAATTTTAATGGTTTCTCAACCATTCCTTAACTTCAAACTCCCATATCTCCCGAACGGATTGACGAACTCGAGAAATTCCTGTTGCATCTGAAAGTAGAAACTCGCCCGATTACAAAGATATGTGTATTTTTCCCCTAGGCCATTGTAGTTATTGGTTTCGGGTATCAGACTTGCGAAAATTTTGATGGTTTCTCAACCATTTCTTAACTTCAAACTCCCATTTCTCGCGAACGGATTGACGAACTCGAGAAATTCCTGTTGCATCTGAAAGTAGAAACTCGCCTGATTACAATGATATGTGTACTTTTCCCCTAGGCCATTCCAGTTATTGGTTTCGAGTATCAGACCAGCGAAAATTTTGATAGTTTCTCAACCATTCCTTAACTTCAAACTCCCATTTCTCGCGAACGGATTGACGTACTCGAGAAATTCCTGTTGCATCTGAAAGTAGAAACTCGCCCGATTACAATGGTGTGTGTACTTTTCCCCTACGCCATTCCAGTTATTGGTTTCGAGTATCAGACTTGCGATAACTTTGATGGTTTCTCAACCATTCCTTAACTTCACACTTACATATCTTGCGAACGGATTGACGAACTCGAGAATTTCCTATTGCATCTGACAGCAGAAACTCGCCCGGTTACAACGGTGTGTGCATTTTTGCCCTAGGCCATAGTAGTTATTGGTTTCGAGTATCAGACTTGCGAAAATTTTGATGGTTTCTTAACCATTCCTTATTTTCAAACTCCCATATCTCGCGAACGGATTGACGAACTCGAGAAATTCCTGTTGCATCTGAAAGTAGAAACTCGCCCGATTACAACGGTATGTGTGTTTTCCCCCTAGGCCTTTGTAGTTATTGGTTTCGAGTATCTGACTTGCGAAAATTTTGATGGTTTCTCAACCATTCGTTAACTTCAAACTCCCATATCTCGCGAACGGATTGACGAACTCGAGAAATTCCTGTTGCATCTGAAAGTAGAAACTCGCCCGATTACAACGGTATGTGTATTTTTCCCCTAGGCCTCTGTAGTTATTGGTTTCGAGTATCAGACTTGCGAAAATTTTGATGGTTTCTCAAACATTCCTTCACTTCAAACTCCCACATCCCGCGAACGGATTGACGAACTCGAGAAATTCGTGTTGCATGTGAAAGTAGAAATTCACCCGATTACAACGGTATGTGTATTTTTCCCCGAGGCCTTTGTAGTTATTGGATTCGAGTATCAGACTTGCGAAAATTTTGATGGTTTCTCAACCATTCCTTAACTTCAAACTCCCATATCCCGCGAACGGATTGACGAACTCGAGAAATTCCTGTTGCATGTGAAAGTAGAAATTCACCCGATTACAACGGTATGTGTATTTTTCCCCTAGGCCTTTGTAGTTTTTGATTTCGAGTATCAGACTTGCGAAAATTGTGATGGTTTCTCAACCATTCCTTAACTTCAAACTCCCATATCTCGCGAACGGATTGACGAACTCGAGAATTTCCTATTGCATCTGAAAGCAGAAACTCGCCCGATTACAACGGTATGTGTATTTTTCCCCTAGACCATGGTAGTTATTGGTTTCGAGTATCAGACTTGCGAAAATTTTGATGGTTTCTCAACCATTCCTTAACTTCAAACTCTCATATCTCGCGAACGGATTGACGAACTCGAGAATTTCCTATTGCATCTGAAAGCAGAAACTCGCCCGATTTCAACAGTATGTGTATTTTTCCCCTAGGCCATAGTGGTTTTTGATTTCGAGTATCAGACTTGCGAAAATTGTGATGGTTTCTCAACCATTCCTTAACTTCAAACTCCCATATCTCGCGAACGGATTGACGAACTCGAGAAATTCCTGTTGCATCTGAAAGTAGAAACTCGCTCGATTACAGCGGTATGTGTATTTTTCCCCTAGGCCTTTGTAGTTATTGGTTTCGAGTATCAGACTTGCGAAAATTTTGATGGTTTCTCATCCATTCCTTAACTTCAAAATCCCACATCCCGCGAACGGGTTGACGAACTCGAGAAATTCGTGTTGCATGTGAAAGTAGAAATTCACCCGATTACAACGGTATGTGTATTTTTCCCCTAGACCATGGTAGTTATTGGATTCGATTATCAGACTTGCGAAAATTTTGATGGTTTCTCAACCATTCCTTAACTTCAAACTCCCATATCCCGCGAACGGATTGACGAACTCGAGAAATTCCTGTTGCATGTGAAAGTAGAAATTCACCCGATTACAACGGTATGTGTATTTTTCCCCTAGGCCTCTGTAGTTTTTGATTTCGAGTATCAGACTTGCGAAAATTGTGATGGTTTCTCAACCATTCCTTAACTTCAAACTCCCATATCTCGCGAACGGATTGACGAACTCGAGAATTTCCGATTGCATCTGAAAGCAGAAACTCGCCCGATTACAACGGTATGTGTATTTTTCCCCTAGACCATGGTAGTTATTGGTTTCGAGTATCAGACTTGCGAAAATTTTGATGGTTTCTCAACCGTTCCTTAAATTCAAACTCCCATATCTCGCGAATGGATTGACGAACTCGAGAAGTTCCTCTAGCGTCTGAAAGCAGAAACTCGCCCGATTACAACGGTATGTGTATTTTTGCCCTAGGCCATTGTAGTTGTTGGTTTCGAGTATCAGACGAGCGAAAATTTTGATGGTTTCTCAACCATTCCTTAACTTCAAACTCCCATATCCCGCGAACGGATTGACGAACTCGAGAAATTCCTGTTGCATGTGAAAGTAGAAATTCACCCGATTACAACGGTATGTGTATTTTTCCCCTAGGCCTTTGTAGTTTTTGATTTCGAGTATCAGACTTGCGAAAATTGTGATGGTTTCTCAACCATTCCTTAACTTCAAACTCCCATATCTCGCGAACGGATTGACGAACTCGAGAATTTCCTATTACATCTGAATGCAGAAACTCGCCCGATTACAACGGTATGTGTATTTTTCCCCTAGACCATGGTAGTTATTGGTTTCGAGTATCAGACTTGCGAAAATTTTGATGGTTTCTCAACCGTTCCTTAAATTCAAACTCCCATATCTCGCGAATGGATTGACGAACTCGAGAAGTTCCTCTAGCGTCTGAAAGCAGAAACTCGCCCGATTACAACGGTATGTGTATTTTTGCCCTAGGCCATTGTAGTTATTGGTTTCGAGTATCAGACTTGCGAAAATTTTGATGGTTTCTCATCCATTCCTTAACTTCACACTTCCATATCTCGCGAACAGATTGACGAACTCGAGATTTACCTATTGCATCTGAAAGCAGAAACTCGCCCGATTACAACGGTATGTGTATTTTTCCCCTAGACCATGGTAGTTATTGGTTTCGAGAATCAGACTTGCGAAAATTTTGATGGTTTTTCAACCATTCCTTAACTTCAAACTCTCATATCTCGCGAACGGATTGACGAACTCGAGAATTTCCTATTGCATCTGAAAGCAGAAACTCGCCCGATTTCAACAGTATGTGTATTTTTCCCCTAGGCCATAGTAGTTTTTGATTTCGAGTATCAGACTTGCGAAAATTGTGATGGTTTCTCAACCATTCCTTAACTTCAAACTCCCATATCTCGCGAACGGATTGACGAACTCGAGAATTTCCTTTTGTATCTGAAAGCAGAATCTCGCCCGATTACAACGGTATGTGTACTTTTCCCCTAGGCCATTCCAGTTATTGGTTTCGAGTATCAGACTTGCGAAAATTTTGATGGTTTCTCAACCATTCCTTAACTTCCAACTCTCATATCTCGCGAACGGATTGACGAACTCGAGAATTTCCTATTGCATCTGAAAGCAGAAACTCGCCCGATTACAAGAGTATGTGTATTTTTCCCCTAGGCCATAGTAGTTATTGATTTCGTGTATCAGACTTGCGAAAATTGTGATGGTTTCTCAACCATTCCTTAACTTCCAACTCTCATATCTCGCGAACGGATTGACGAACTCGAGAATTTCCTATTGCATCTGAAAGCAGAAACTCGCCCGATTACAACAGTATGTGTATTTTTCCCCTAGGCCATAGTAGTTATTGATTTCGAGTATCAGACTTGCGAAAATTATGATGGTTTCTCAACCATTCCTTAACTTCACACTTCCATATCTCGCGAACAGATTGACGAACTCGAGAATTTCCTATTGCATCTGAAAGCAGAAACTCGCCCGATTTCAACAGTATGTGTATTTTTTCCCTAGGCCATAGTAGTTATTGATTTCGAGTATCAGACTTGCGAAAATTGTGATGGTTTCTCAACCATTCCTTAACTTCAAACTCCCATATCTCGCGAACGGATTGACGAACTCGAGAATTTCCTATTGCATCTGAAAGCAGAAACTCGCCCGATTACAACAGTATGTGTATTTTTCCCCTAGGCCATAGTAGTTATTGATTTCGAGTATCAGACTTGCGAAAATTGTGATGGTTTCTCAACCATTCCTTAACTTCACACTTCCATATCTCGCGAACAGATTGACGAACTCGAGAATTTCCTATTGCATCTGAAAGCAGAAACTCGCCCGATTTCAACAGTATGTGTATTTTTTCCCTAGGCCATAGTAGTTATTGATTTCGAGTATCAGACTTGCGAAAATTGTGATGGTTTCTCAACCATTCCTTAACTTCAAACTCCCATATCTCGCGAACGGATTGACGAACTCGAGAATTTCCTATAGCATCTGAAAGCAGAAACTCGCCCGATTACAACGGTATGTGTACTTTTCCCCTTCGCCATTCCAGTTATTGGTTTCGAGAATCAGACTTGCGAAAATTTTGATGGTTTCTCAACCATTCCTTAACTTCACACTTCCATATCTCGCGAACAGATTGACGAACTCGAGAATTTCCTATTGCATCTGAAAGCAGAAACTCGCCCGATTACAACGGTATGTGTACTTTTCCCCTAGGCCATTCCAGTTATTGGTTTCGAGAATCAGACTTGCGAAAATTTTGATGGTTTCTCAACCATTCCTTAACTTCACACTTCCATATCTCGCGAACAGATTGACGAACTCGAGAATTTCCTATTGCATCTGAAAGCAGAAACTCGCCCGATTACAACGGTATGTGTACTTTTCCCCTAGGCCATTCCAGTTATTGGTTTCGAGTATCAGACTTGCGAAAATTTTGATGGTTTCTCAACCATTCCTTAACTTCACACTTCCATATCTCGTGAACAGATTGACGAACTCGAGAATTTCCTATTGCATCTGAAAGCAGAAACTCGCCCGATTACAACGGTATGTGTATTTTTCCCCTAGACCATTGTAGTTATTGGTTTCGAGTATCAGACTTGCGAAAATTTTGATGGTTTCTCAACCATTCCTTAACTTCCAACTCTCATATCTCGCGAACGGATTGACGAACTCGAGAATTTCCTATTGCATCTGAAAGAAGAAACTCGCCCGATTTCAACAGTATGTGTATTTTTCTCTTAGGCCATAGTAGTTATTGATTTCGAGTATCAGACTTGCGAAAATTGTGATGGTTTCTCAACCATTCCTTAACTTCACACTTCCATATCTCGCGAACAGATTGACGAACTCGAGAATTTCCAATTGCATCTGAAAGCAGAAACTCGCCCGATTACAACGGTATGTGTATTTTTCCCCTAGACCATGGTAGTTATTGATTTCGAGTATCAGACTTGCGAAAATTGTGATGGTTTCTCAACCATTCCTTAACTTCAAACTCCCATATCTCGCGAACGGATTGACGAACTCGAGAATTTCCTATAGCATCTGAAAGCAGAAACTCGCCCGATTACAACGGTATGTGTACTTTTCCCCTAGGCCATTCCAGTTATTGGTTTCGAGAATCAGACTTGCGAAAATTTTGATGGTTTCTCAACCATTCCTTAACTTCACACTTCCATATCTCGCGAACAGATTGACGAACTCGAGAATTTCCTATTGCATCTGAAAGCAGAAACTCGCCCGATTACAACGGTATGTGTACTTTTCCCCTAGGCCATTCCAGTTATTGGTTTCGAGTATCAGACTTGCGAAAATTTTGATGGTTTCTCAACCATTCCTTAACTTCACACTTCCATATCTCGTGAACAGATTGACGAACTCGAGAATTTCCTATTGCATCTGAAAGCAGAAACTCGCCCGTTTACAAGGGTATGTGTATTTTTCCCCTAGACCATTGTAGTTATTGGTTTCGAGTATCAGACTTGCGAAAATTTTGATGGTTTCTCAACCATTCCTTAACTTCCAACTCTCATATCTCGCGAACGGATTGACGAACTCGAGAATTTCCTATTGCATCTGAAAGAAGAAACTCGCCCGATTTCAACAGTATGTGTATTTTTCTCTTAGGCCATAGTAGTTATTGATTTCGAGTATCAGACTTGCGAAAATTGTGATGGTTTCTCAACCATAACTTAACTTCAAACTCCCACATCTCGCGAACGGATTGACGAACTCGAGAATTTCCTATTGCATCTGAAAGCAGAAACTCGCCCGATTACAACGGTATGTGTACTTTTCCCCTAGGCCATTCCAGTTATTGGTTTCGAGTATCAGACTTGCGAAAATTTTGATGGTTTCTCAACCATTCCTTAACTTCACACTTCCATATCTCGCGAACAGATTGACGAACTCGAGAATTTCCAATTGCATCTGAAAGCAGAAACTCGCCCGATTACAACGGTATGTGTATTTTTCCCCTAGACCATGGTAGTTATTGGTTTCGAGTATCAGACTTGCGAGAATTTTGATGGTTTCTCAACCATTCCTTAACTTCAAACTGTCATATCTCGCGAACGGATTGACGAACTCGAGAATTTCCTATAGCATCTGAAAGCAGAAACTCGCCCGATTTCAACAGTATGTGTATTTTTCCCCTAGGCCATAGTAGTTTTTGATTTCGAGTATCAGACTTGCGAAAATTGTGATGGTTTCTCAACCATTCCTTAACTTCAAACTCCCATATCTCGCGAACGGATTGACGAACTCGAGAATTTCCTTTTGTATCTGAAAGCAGAATCTCGCCCGATTACAACGGTATGTGTACTTTTCCCCTAGGCCATTCCAGTTATTGGTTTCGAGTATCAGACTTGCGAAAATTTTGATGGTTTCTCAACCATTCCTTAACTTCCAACTCTCATATCTCGCGAACGGATTGACGAACTCGAGAATTTCCTATTGCATCTGAAAGCAGAAACTCGCCCGATTACAACAGTATGTGTATTTTTCCCCTAGGCCATAGTAGTTATTGATTTCGTGTATCAGACTTGCGAAAATTGTGATGGTTTCTCAACCATTCCTTAACTTCCAACTCTCATATCTCGCGAACGGATTGACGAACTCGAGAATTTCCTATTGCATCTGAAAGCAGAAACTCGCCCGATTACAACAGTATGTGTATTTTTCCCCTAGGCCATAGTAGTTATTGATTTCGAGTATCAGACTTGCGAAAATTGTGATGGTTTCTCAACCATTCCTTAACTTCACACTTCCATATCTCGCGAACAGATTGACGAACTCGAGAATTTCCTATTGCATCTGAAAGCAGAAACTCGCCCGATTTCAACAGTATGTGTATTTTTTCCCTAGGCCATAGTAGTTATTGATTTCGAGTATCAGACTTGCGAAAATTGTGATGGTTTCTCAACCATTCCTTAACTTCAAACTCCCATATCTCGCGAACGGATTGACGAACTCGAGAATTTCCTATAGCATCTGAAAGCAGAAACTCGCCCGATTACAACGGTATGTGTACTTTTCCCCTAGGCCATTCCAGTTATTGGTTTCGAGAATCAGACTTGCGAAAATTTTGATGGTTTCTCAACCATTCCTTAACTTCACACTTCCATATCTCGCGAACAGATTGACGAACTCGATAATTTCCTATTGCATCTGAAAGCAGAAACTCGCCCGATTACAACGGTATGTGTACTTTTCCCCTAGGCCATTCCAGTTATTGGTTTCGAGAATCAGACTTGCGAAAATTTTGATGGTTTCTCAACCATTCCTTAACTTCACACTTCCATATCTCGCGAACAGATTGACGAACTCGAGAATTTCCTATTGCATCTGAAAGCAGAAACTCGCCCGATTACAACGGTATGTGTACTTTTCCCCTAGGCCATTCCAGTTATTGGTTTCGAGTATCAGACTTGCGAAAATTTTGATGGTTTCTCAACCATTCCTTAACTTCACACTTCCATATCTCGTGAACAGATTGACGAACTCGAGAATTTCCTATTGCATCTGAAAGCAGAAACTCGCCCGATTACAACGGTATGTGTATTTTTCCCCTAGACCATTGTAGTTATTGGTTTCGAGTATCAGACTTGCGAAAATTTTGATGGTTTCTCAACCATTCCTTAACTTCCAACTCTCATATCTCGCGAACGGATTGACGAACTCGAGAATTTCCTATTGCATCTGAAAGAAGAAACTCGCCCGATTTCAACAGTATGTGTATTTTTCTCTTAGGCCATAGTAGTTATTGATTTCGAGTATCAGACTTGCGAAAATTGTGATGGTTTCTCAACCATAACTTAACTTCAAACTCCCACATCTCGCGAACGGATTGACGAACTCGAGAATTTCCTATTGCATCTGAAAGCAGAAACTCGCCCGATTACAACGGTATGTGTACTTTTCCCCTAGGCTACTCCAGTTATTGGTTTCGAGTATCAGACTTGCGAAAATTTTGATGGTTTCTCAACCATTCCTTAACTTCACACTTCCATATCTCGCGAACAGATTGACGAACTCGAGAATTTCCAATTGCATCTGAAAGCAGAAACTCGCCCGATTACAACGGTATGTGTATTTTTCCCCTAGACCATGGTAGTTATTGGTTTCGAGTATCAGACTTGCGAGAATTTTGATGGTTTCTCAACCATTCCTTAACTTCAAACTCTCATATCTCGCGAACGGATTGACGAACTCGAGAATTTCCTATTGCATCTGAAAGCAGAAACTCGCCCGATTTCAACAGTATGTGTATTTTTCCCCTAGGCCATAGTAGTTTTTGATTTCGAGTATCAGACTTGCGAAAATTGTGATGGTTTCTCAACCATTCCTTAACTTCAAACTCCCATATCTCGCGAACGGATTGACGAACTCGAGAATTTCCTTTTGTATCTGAAAGCAGAATCTCGCCCGATTACAACGGTATGTGTACTTTTCCCCTAGGCCATTCCAGTTATTGGTTTCGAGTATCAGACTTGCGAAAATTTTGATGGTTTCTCAACCATTCCTTAACTTCCAACTCTCATATCTCGCGAACGGATTGACGAACTCGAGAATTTCCTATTGCATCTGAAAGCAGAAACTCGCCCGATTACAACAGTATGTGTATTTTTCCCCTAGGCCATAGTAGTTATTGATTTCGTGTATCAGACTTGCGAAAATTGTGATGGTTTCTCAACCATTCCTTAACTTCAAACTCCCATATCTCGCGAACGGATTGACGAACTCGAGAATTTCCTATTGCACCTGAAAGCAGAAACTCGCCCGATTACAACGGTATGTGTACTTTTCCCCTAGGCCATTCCAGTTATTGGTTTCGAGTATCACACTTGCGAAAGTTTTGATGGTTTCTCAACCATTCTTTAACTTCAAACTCCCATATCTCGCGAACGGATTGACGAACTCGAGAATTTCCTTTTGTATCTGAAAGCAGAATCTCGCCCGATTACAACGGTATGTGTACTTTTCCCCGAGGCCATTCCAGTTATTGGTTTCGAGTATCAGACTTGCGAAAATTTTGATGGTTTCTCAACCATTCCTTAACTTCCAACTCTCATATCTCGCGAACGGATTGACGAACTCGAGAATTTCCTATTGCATCTGAAAGAAGAAACTCGCCCGATTTCAACAGTATGTGTATTTTTCCCCTAGGCCATAGTAGTTATTGATTTCGAGTATCAGACTTGCGAAAATTGTGATGGTTTCTCAACCATTCCTTAACTTCACACTTCCATATCTCATGAACAGATTGACGAACTCGAGAATTTCCTATTGCATCTGAAAGCAGAAACTCGCCCGATTTCAACAGTATGTGTATTTTTTCCCTAGGCCATAGTGGTTATTGATTTCGAGTATCAGACTTGCGAAAATTGTGATGGTTTCTCAACCATTCCTTAACTTCAAACTCCCATATCTCGCGAACGGATTGACGAACTCGAGAATTTCCTATAGCATCTGAAAGCAGAAACTCGCCCGATTACAACGGTATGTGTACTTTTCCCCTAGGCCATTCCAGTTATTGGTTTCGAGAATCAGACTTGCGAAAATTTTGATGGTTTCTCAACCATTCCTTAACTTCACACTTCCATATCTCGCGAACAGATTGACGAACTCGAGAATTTCCTATTGCATCTGAAAGCAGAAACTCGCCCGATTACAACAGTATGTGTATTTTTTCTCTAGGCCATAGTAGTTATTGATTTCGAGTATCAGACTTGCGAAAATTGTGATGGTTTCTCAACCATAACTTAACTTCAAACTCCCACATATCGCGAACGGATTGACGAACTCGAGAATTTCCTATTGCATCTGAAAGCAGAAACTCGCCCGATTACAACGGTATGTGTACTTTTCCCCTAGGCCATTCCAGTTATTGGTTTCGAGTGTCAGACTTGCGAAAATTTTGATGGTTTCTCAACCATTCCTTAACTTCACACTTCCATATCTCGCGAACAGATTGACGAACTCGAGAATTTCCTATTGCATCTGAAAGCAGAAACTCGCCCGATTACAACGGTATGTGTATTTTTCCCCTAGATCATGGTAGTTATTGGTTTCGAGTATCAGACTTGCGAAAATTTTGATGGTTTCTCAACCATTCCTTAACTTCAAACTCTCATATCTCGCGAACGGATTGACGAACTCGAGAATTTCCTATTGCATCTGAAAGCAGAAACTCGCCCGATTTCAACAGTATGTGTATTTTTCCCCTAGGCCATAGTAGTTTTTGATTTCGAGTATCAGACTTGCGAAAATTGTGATGGTTTCTCAACCATTCCTTAACTTCAAACTCCCATATCTCGCGAACGGATTGACGAACTCGAGAATTTCCTTTTGTATCTGAAAGCAGAATCTCGCCCGATTACAACGGTATGTGTACTTTTCCCCTAGGCCATTCCAGTTATTGGTTTCGAGTATCAGACTTGCGAAAATTTTGATGGTTTCTCAACCATTCCTTAACTTCCAACTCTCATATCTCGCGAACGGATTGACGAACTCGTGAATTTCCTATTGCATCTGAAAGAAGAAACTCGCCCGATTTCAACAGTATGTGTATTTTTCCCCTAGGTCATAGTAGTTATTGATTTCGAGTATCAGACTTGCGAAAATTGTGATGGTTTCTCAACCATTCCTTAACTTCAAACTCCCATATCTCGCGAACGGATTGACGAACTCGAGAATTTCCTATTGCACCTGAAAGCAGAAACTCGCCCGATTACAACGGTATGTGTACTTTTCCCCTAGGCCATTCCAGTTATTGGTTTCGAGTATCACACTTGCGAAAGTTTTGATGGTTTCTCAACCATTCCTTAACTTCAAACTCCCATATCTCGCGAACGGATTGACGAACTCGAGAATTTCCTTTTGTATCTGAAAGCAGAATCTCGCCCGATTACAACGGTATGTGTACTTTTCCCCTAGGCCATTCCAGTAATTGGTTTCGTGTATCAGACTTGCGAAAATTTTGATGGTTTCTCAACCATTCCTTAACTTCCAACTCTCTTATCTCGCGAACGGATTGACGAACTCGAGAATTTCCTATTGCATCTGAAAGAAGAAACTCGCCCGATTTCAACAGTATGTGTATTTTTCCCCTAGGCCATAGTAGTTATTGATTTCGAGTATCAGACTTGCGAAAATTGTGATGGTTTCTCAACCATTCCTTAACTTCAAACTCCCATATCTCGCGAACGGATTGACGAACTCGAGAATTTCCTATTGCACCTGAAAGCAGAAACTCGCCCGATTACAACGGTATGTGTACTTTTCCCCTAGGCCATTCCAGTTATTGGTTTCGAGTATCACACTTGCGAAAGTTTTGATGGTTTCTCAACCATTCCTTAACTTCAAACTCCCATATCTCGCGAACGGATTGACGAACTCGAGAATTTCCTTTTGTATCTGAAAGCAGAATCTCGCCCGATTACAACGGTATGTGTACTTTTCCCCTAGGCCATTCCAGTAATTGGTTTCGAGTATCAGACTTGCGAAAATTTTGATGGTTTCTCAACCATTCCTTAACTTCCAACTCTCTTATCTCGCGAACGGATTGACGAACTCGAGAATTTCCTATTGCATCTGAAAGAAGAAACTCGCCCGATTTCAACAGTATGTGTATTTTTCCCCTAGGCCATAGTAGTTATTGATTTCGAGTATCAGACTTGCGAAAATTGTGATGGTTTCTCAACCATTCCTTAACTTCAAACTCCCATATCTCGCGAACGGATTGACGAACTCGAGAATTTCCTATTGCACCTGAAAGCAGAAACTCGCCCGATTACAACGGTATGTGTACTTTTCCCCTAGGCCATTCCAGTTATTGGTTTCGAGTATCAGACTTGCGAAAGTTTTGATGGTTTCTCAACCATTCCTTAACTTCAAACTCTCATATCTCGCGAACGGATTGACGAACTCGAGAATTTCCTATTGCATCTGAAAGAAGAAACTCGCCCGATTTCAACAGTATGTGTATTTTTCCCCTAGGCCATAGTAGTTATTGATTTCGAGTATCAGACTTGCGAAAATTGTGATGGTTTCTCAACCATTCCTTAACTTCACACTTCCATATCTCGCGAACAGATTGACGAACTCGAGAATTTCGTATTGCTTCTGAAAGCAGAAACTCGCCCGATTTCAACAGTATGTGTATTTTTTCCCTAGGCCATAGTGGTTATTGATTTCGAGTATCAGACTTGCGAAAATTGTGATGGTTTCTCAACCATTCCTTAACTTCAAACTCCCATATCTCGCGAACGGATTGACGAACTCGAGAATTTCCTATAGCATCTGAAAGCAGAAACTCGCCCGATTACAACGGTATGTGTACTTTTCCCCTAGGCCATTCCAGTTATTGGTTTCGAGAATCAGACTTGCGAAAATTTTGATGGTTTCTCAACCATTCCTTAACTTCACACTTCCATATCTCGCGAACAGATTGACGAACTCGAGAATTTCCTATTGCATCTGAAAGCAGAAACTCGCCCGATTACAACAGTATGTGTATTTTTTCTCTAGGCCATAGTAGTTATTGATTTCGAGTATCAGACTTGCGAAAATTGTGATGGTTTCTCAACCATAACTTAACTTCAAACTCCCACATCTCGCGAACGGATTGACGAACTCGAGAATTTCCTATTGCATCTGAAAGCAGAAACTCGCCCGATTACAACGGTATGTGTACTTTTCCCCTAGGCCATTCCAGTTATTGGTTTCGAGTATCAGACTTGCGAAAATTTTGATGGTTTCTCAACCATTCCTTAACTTCACACTTCCATATCTCGCGAACAGATTGACGAACTCGAGAATTTCCTATTGCATCTGAAAGCAGAAACTCGCCCGATTACAACGGTATGTGTATTTTTCCCCTAGACCATTGTAGTTATTGGTTTCGAGTATCAGACTTGCGAAAATTTTGATGGTTTCTCAACCATTCCTTAACTTCCAACTCTCATATCTCGCGAACGGATTGACGAACTCGAGAATTTCCTATCGCATCTGAAAGAAGAAACTCGCCCGATTTCAACAGTATGTGTATTTTTCTCTTAGGCCATAGTAGTTATTGATTTCGAGTATCAGACTTGCGAAAATTGTGATGGTTTCTCAACCATAACTTAACTTCAAACTCCCACATCTCGCGAACGGATTGACGAACTCGAGAATTTCCTATTGCATCTGAAAGCAGAAACTCGCCCGATTACAACGGTATGTGTACTTTTCCCCTAGGCCATTCCAGTTATTGGTTTCGAGTGTCAGACTTGCGAAAATTTTGATGGTTTCTCAACCATTCCTTAACTTCACACTTCCATATCTCGCGAACAGATTGACGAACTCGAGAATTTCCTATTGCATCTGAAAGCAGAAACTCGCCCGATTACAACGGTATGTGTATTTTTCCCCTAGATCATGGTAGTTATTGGTTTCGAGTATCAGACTTGCGAAAATTTTGATGGTTTCTCAACCATTCCTTAACTTCAAACTCTCATATCTCGCGAACGGATTGACGAACTCGAGAATTTCCTATTGCATCTGAAAGCAGAAACTCGCCCGATTTCAACAGTATGTGTATTTTTCCCCTAGGCCATAGTAGTTTTTGATTTCGAGTATCAGACTTGCGAAAATTGTGATGGTTTCTCAACCATTCCTTAACTTCAAACTCCCATATCTCGCGAACGGATTGACGAACTCGAGAATTTCCTTTTGTATCTGAAAGCAGAATCTCGCCCGATTACAACGGTATGTGTACTTTTCCCCTAGGCCATTCCAGTTATTGGTTTCGAGTATCAGACTTGCGAAAATTTTGATGGTTTCTCAACCATGCCTTAACTTCCAACTCTCATATCTCGCGAACGGCTTGACGAACTCGAGAATTTCCTATTGCATCTGAAAGAAGAAACTCGCCCGATTTCAACAGTATGTGTATTTTTCCCCTAGGCCATAGTAGTTATTGATTTCGAGTATCAGACTTGCGAAAATTGTGATGGTTTCTCAACCATTCCTTAACTTCAAAGTCCCATATCTCGCGAACGGATTGACGAACTCGAGAATTTCCTATTGCACCTGAAAGCAGAAACTCGCCCGATTACAACGGTATGTGTACTTTTCCCCTAGGCCATTCCAGTTATTGGTTTCGAGTATCACACTTGCGAAAGTTTTGATGGTTTCTCAACCATTCCTTAACTTCAAACTCCCATATCTCGCGAACGGATTGACGAACTCGAGAATTTCCTTTTGTATCTGAAAGCAGAATCTCGCCCGATTACAACGGTATGTGTACTTTTCCCCTAGGCCATTCCAGTTATTGGTTTCGAGTATCACACTTGCGAAAGTTTTGATGGTTTCTCAACCATTCCTTAACTTCAAACTCCCATATCTCGCGAACGGATTGACGAACTCGAGAATTTCCTATTGCATCTGAAAGAAGAAACTCGCCCGATTTCAACAGTATGTGTATTTTTCCCCTAGGCCATAGTAGTTATTGATTTCGAGTATCAGACTTGCGAAAATTGTGATGGTGTCTCAACCATTCCTTAACTTCAAACTCCCATATCTCGCGAACGGATTGACGAACTCGAGAATTTCCTATTGCACCTGAAAGCAGAAACTCGCCCGATTACAACGGTATGTGTACTTTTCCCCTAGGCCATTCCAGTTATTGGTTTCGAGTATCAGACTTGCGAAAGTTTTGATGGTTTCTCAACCATTCCTTAACTTCAAACTCTCATATCTCGCGAACGGATTGACGAACTCGAGAATTTCCTATTGCATCTGAAAGCAGAAACTCGCCCGATTTCAACAGTATGTGTATTTTTCCCCTAGACCATTGTAGTTATTGGTTTCGAGTATTAGACTTGCGAAAATTTGGATGGTTTCTCAACCATTCCTTAACTTCCAACTCTCATATCTCGCGAACGGATTGACGAACTCGAGAATTTCCTCTTGCATCTGAAAGCAGAAGCTCGCCCGATTACAACAGTATGTGTATTTTTCCCCTAGGCCATAGTAGTTATTGATTTCGTGTATCAGACTTGCGAAAATTGTGATGGTTTCTCAACCATTCCTTAACTTCCAACTCTCATATCTCGCGAACGGATTGACGAACTCGAGAATTTCCTATTGCATCTGAAAGCAGAAACTCGCCCGATTACAACAGTATGTGTATTTTTCCCCTAGGCCATAGTAGTTATTGATTTCGAGTATCAGACTTGCGAAAATTGTGATGGTTTCTCAACCATTCCTTAACTTCAAACTCCCATATCTCGCGAACGGATTGACGAACTCGAGAATTTCCTATAGCATCTGAAAGCAGAATCTCGCCCGATTACAACGGTATGTGTACTTTTCCCCTAGGCCATACCAGTTATTGGTTTGGAGTATCAGACTTGCGAAAATTTTGATGGTTTCTCAACCATTCCTTAACTTCAAACTCCCACATCTCGCGAACGGATTGACGAACACGAGAAATTCCTGTTGCATCTGAAAGTAGAAACACGCCCGATTACAATGATATGTGTACTTTTCCCCTAGGCCATTCCAGTTATTGGTTTCGAGTATCAGACTTGCGAAAATTTTGATGGTTTCTCAACCATTCCTTAACTTCACACTTCCATATCTCGCGAACAGATTGACGAACTCGAGAATTTCCTATTGCATCTGAAAGCAGAAACTCGCCCGATTACAACGGTATGTGTATTTTTCCCCTAGACCATTGTAGTTATTGGTTTCGAGTATCAGACTTGCGAAAATTTTGATGGTTTCTCAACCATTCCTTAACTTCCAACTCTCATATCTCGCGAACGGATTGACGAACTCGAGAATTTCCTATTGCATCTGAAAGAAGAAACTCGCCCGATTTCAACAGTATGTGTATTTTTCCCTTAGGCCATAGTAGTTATTGATTTCGAGTATCAGACTTGCGAAAATTGTGATGGTTTCTCAACCATTCCTTAACTTCAAACTCCCATATCTCGCGAACGGATTGACGAACTCGAGAATTTCCTATTGCATCTGAAAGCAGAAACTCGCCCGATTACAACGGTATGTGTACTTTTCCCCTAGGCCATTCCAGTTATTGGTTTCGAGTATCAGACTTGCGAAAATTTTGATGGTTTCTCAACCATTCCTTAACTTCACACTTCCATATCTCGCGAACAGATTGACGAACTCGAGAATTTCCTATTGCATCTGAAAGCAGAAACTCGCCCGATTACAACGGCATGTGTATTTTTCCCCTAGACCATTGTAGTTATTGGTTTCGAGTATTAGACTTGCGAAAATTTTGATGGTTTCTCAACCATTCCTTAACTTCCAACTCTCATATCTCGTGAACGGATTGACGAACTCGAGAATTTCCTATTGCACCTGAAAGCAGAAACTCGCCCGATTACAACGGTATGTGTATTTTTCCCCTAGGCAATAGTAGTTATTGATTTCGAGTATCAGACTTGCGAAAATTGTGATGGTTTCTCAACCATTCCTTAACTTCGAACTCTCATATCTCGCGAACAGATTGACGAACTCGAGAATTTCCTATTGCATCTGAAAGCAGAAACTCGCCCGATTACAACGGTATGTGTATTTTTCCCTAGACCATTGTAGTTATTGGTTTCGAGTATCAGACTTGCGAAAATTGTGATGGTTTCTCAACCATTCCTTAACTTCAAACTCCCACATCTCGCGAACGGATTGACGAACACGAGAAATTCCTGTTGCATCTGAAAGTAGAAACACGCCCGATTTCAACAGTATGTGTATTTTTCCCCTAGGCCATAGTAGTTATTGATTTCGAGTATCAGACTTGCGAAAATTGTGATGGTTTCTCAACCATTCCTTAACTTCAAACTCCCATATCTCGCGAACGGATTGACGAACTCGAGAATTTCCTATTGCACCTGAAAGCAGAAACTCGCCCGATTACAACGGTATGTGTACTTTTCCCCTAGGCCATTCCAGTTATTGGTTTCGAGTATCAGACTTGCGAAAATTTTGATGGTTTCTCAACCATTCCTTAACCTCCAACTCTCATATCTCGCGAACGGATTGACGAACTCGAGAATTTCCTATTGCACCTGAAAGCAGAAACTCGCCCGATTACAACGGTATGTGTATTTTTCCCCTAGACCATTGTAGTTATTGGTTTCGAGTATCAGACTTGCGAAAATTGTGATGGTTTCTCAACCATTCCTTAACTTCCAACTCTCATATCTCGCGAACGGTTTGACGAAATCGAGAATTTCCTATTGCATCTGAAAGCAGAAACTCGCCCGATTACAACAGTATGTGTATTTTTCCCCTAGGCCATAGTAGTTATTGATTTCGAGTATCAGACTTGCGAAAATTGTGATGGTTTCTCAACCATTCCTTAACTTCACACTTCCATATCTCGCGAACAGATTGACGAACTCGAGAATTTCCTATTGCATCTGAAAGCAGAAACTCGCCCGATTACAACAGTATGTGTATTTTTTCTCTAGGCCATAGTAGTTATTGATTTCGAGTATCAGACTTGCGAAAATTGTGGTGGTTTCTCAACCATAACTTAACTTCCAACTCTCATATCTCGCGAACGGATTGACGAACGCGAGAATTTCCTATTGCATCTGAAAGAAGAAACTCGCCCGATTTCAACAGTATGTGTATTTTTCTCTTAGGCCATAGTAGTTATTGATTTCGAGTATCAGACTTGCGAAAATTGTGATGGTTTCTCAACCATAACTTAACTTCAAACTCCCACATCTCGCGAACGGATTGACGAACTCGAGAATTTCCTATTGCATCTGAAAGCAGAAACTCGCCCGATTACAACGGTATGTGTACTTTTCCCCTAGGCAATTCCAGTTATTGGTTTCGAGTATCAGACTTGCGAAAATTTTGATGGTTTCTCAACCATTCCTTAACTTCACACTTCCATATCTCGCGAACAGATTGACGAACTCGAGAATTTCCTATTGCATCTGAAAGCAGAAACTCGCCCGATTACAACAGTATGTGTATTTTTCCCCTAGGCCATAGTAGTTATTGATTTCGAGTATCAGACTTGCGAAAATTGTGATGGTTTCTCAACCATTCCTTAACTTCACACTTCCATATCTCGCGAACAGATTGACGAACTCGAGAATTTCCTATTGCATCTGAAAGCAGAAACTCGCCCGATTACAACAGTATGTGTATTTTTTCTCTAGGCCATAGTAGTTATTGATTTCGAGTATCAGACTTGCGAAAATTGTGGTGGTTTCTCAACCATAACTTAACTTCAAACTCCCACATCTCGCGAACGGATTGACGAACTCGAGAATTTCCTATTGCATCTGAAAGCAGAAACTCGCCCGATTACAACGGTATGTGTACTTTTCCCCTAGGCAATTCCAGTTATTGGTTTCGAGTATCAGACTTGCGAAAATTTTGATGGTTTCTCAACCATTCTTTAACTTCACACTTCCATATCTCGCGAACAGATTGACGAACTCGAGAATTTCCTATTGCATCTGAAAGCAGAAACTCGCCCGATTACAACGGTATGTGTATTTTTCCCCTAGACCATTGTAGTTATTGGTTTCGAGTATCAGACTTGCGAAAATTTTGATGGTTTCTCAACCATTCCTTAACTTCCAACTCTCATATCTCGCGAACGGATTGACGAACGCGAGAATTTCCTATTGCATCTGAAAGAAGAAACTCGCCCGATTTCAACAGTATGTGTATTTTTCTCTTAGGCCATAGTAGTTATTGATTTCGAGTATCAGACTTGCGAAAATTGTGATGGTTTCTCAACCATAACTTAACTTCAAACTCCCACATCTCGCGAACGGATTGACGAACTCGAGAATTTCCTATTGCATCTGAAAGCAGAAACTCGCCCGATTACAACGGTATGTGTACTTTTCCCCTAGACCATTGTAGTTATTGGTTTCGAGTATTAGACTTGCGAAAATTTTGATGGTTTCTCAACCATTCCTTAACTTCCAACTCTCATATCTCGTGAACGGATTGACGAACTCGAGAATTTCCTATTGCATCTGAAAGCAGAAACTCGCCCGATTACAACAGTATGTGTATTTTTCCCCTAGGCAATAGTAGTTATTGATTTCGAGTATCAGACTTGCGAAAATTGTGATGGTTTCTCAACCATTCCTTAACTTCGAACTCTCATATCTCGCGAACAGATTGACGAACTCGAGAATTTCCTATTGCATCTGAAAGCAGAAACTCGCCCGATTACAACGGTATGTGTATTTTTCCCTAGACCATTGTAGTTATTGGTTTCGAGTATCAGACTTGCGAAAATTGTGATGGTTTCTCAACCATTCCTTAACTTCAAACTCCCACATCTCGCGAACGGATTGACGAACACGAGAAATTCCTGTTGCATCTGAAAGTAGAAACACGCCCGATTTCAACAGTATGTGTATTTTTCCCCTAGGCCATAGTAGTTATTGATTTCGCGTATCAGACTTGCGAAAATTGTGATGGTTTCTCAAGCATTCCTTAACTTCAAACTCCCATATCTCGCGAACGGATTGACGAACTCGAGAATTTCCTATTGCACCTGAAAGCAGAAACTCGCCCGATTACAACGGTATGTGTACTTTTCCCCTAGGCCATTCCAGTTATTGGTTTCGAGTATCAGACTTGCGAAAATTTTGATGGTTTCCCAACCATTCCTTAACTTCACACTTCCATATCTCGCGAACAGATTGACGAACTCGAGAATTTCCTACTGCATCTGAAAGCAGAAACTCGCCCGATTACAACGGTATGTGTATTTTTCCCCTAGACCATTGTAGTTATTGGTTTCGAGTATTAGACTTGCGAAAATTGTGATGGTTTCTCAACCATTCCTTAACCTCCAACTCTCATATCTCGCGAACGGATTGACGAACTCGAGAATTTCCTATTGCACCTGAAAGCAGAAACTCGCCCGATTACAACGGTATGTGTATTTTTCCCCTAGACCATTGTAGTTATTGGTTTCGAATATCAGACTTGCGAAAATTGTGATGGTTTCTCAACCATTCCTTAACTTCCAACTCTCATATCTCGCGAACGGATTGACGAACTCGAGAATTTCCTATTGCATCTGAAAGCAGAAACTCGCCCGATTACAACAGTATGTGTATTTTTCCCCTAGGCCATAGTAGTTATTGATTTCGAGTATCAGACTTGCGAAAATTGTGATGGTTTCTCAACCATTCCTTAACTTCACACTTCCATATCTCGCGAACAGATTGACGAACTCGAGAATTTCCTATTGCATCTGAAAGCAGAAATTCGCCCGATTTCAACAGTATGTGTATTTTTTCCCTAGGCCATAGTAGTTATTGATTTCGAGTATCAGACTTGCGAAAATTGTGATGGTTTCTCAACCATTCCTTAACTTCAAACTCCCATATCTCGCGAACGGATTGACGAACTCGAGAATTTCCTATAGCATCTGAAAGCAGAAACTCGCCCGATTACAACGGTATGTGTACTTTTCCCCTAGGCCATTCCAGTTATTGGTTTCGAGAATCAGACTTGCGAAAATTTTGATGGTTTCTCAACCATTCCTTAACTTCACACTTCCATATCTCGCGAACAGATTGACGAACTCGAGAATTTCCTATTGCATCTGAAAGCAGAAACTCGCCCGATTACAACAGTATGTGTATTTTTTCTCTAGGCCATAGTAGTTATTGATTTCGAGTATCAGACTTGCGAAAATTGTGATGGTTTCTCAACCATAACTTAACTTCAAACTCCCACATCTCGCGAACGGATTGACGAACTCGAGAATTTCCTATTGCACCTGAAAGCAGAATCTCGCCCGATTACAACGGTATGTGTACTTTTCCCCTAGGCCATTCCAGTTATTGGTTTCGAGTATCAGACTTGCGAAAATTTTGATGGTTTCTCAACCATTCCTTAACTTCACACTTCCATATCTCGCGAACAGATTGACGAACTCGAGAATTTCCTATTGCATCTGAAAGCAGAAACTCGCCCGATTACAACGGTATGTGTATTTTTCCCCTAGACCATTGTAGTTATTGGTTTCGAGTATCAGACTTGCGAAAATTTTGATGGTTTCTCAACCATAACTTAACTTCAAACTCCCACATCTCGCGAACGGATTGACGAACTCGAGAATTTCCTATTGCATCTGAAAGCAGAAACTCGCCCGATTACAACGGTATGTGTACTTTTCCCCTAGGCCATTCCAGTTATTGGTTTCGAGTGTCAGACTTGCGAAAATTTTGATGGTTTCTCAACCATTCCTTAACTTCACACTTCCATATCTCGCGAACAGATTGACGAACTCGAGAATTTCCTATTACATCTGAAAGCAGAAACTCGCCCGATTACAACGGTATGTGTATTTTTCCCCTAGACCATTGTAGTTATTGGTTTCGAGTATTAGACTTGCGAAAATTTTGATGGTTTCTCAACCATTCCTTAACTTCCAACTCTCATATCTCGTGAACGGATTGACGAACTCGAGAATTTCCTATTGCATCTGAAAGCAGAAACTCGCCCGATTACAACAGTATGTGTATTTTTCCCCTAGGCAATAGTAGTTATTGATTTCGAGTATCAGACTTGCGAAAATTGTGATGGTTTCTCAACCATTCCTTAACTTCGAACTCCCACATCTCGCGAACGGATTGACGAACACGAGAAATTCCTGTTGCATCTGAAAGTAGAAACACGCCCGATTTCAACAGTATGTGTATTTTTCCCCTAGGCCATAGTAGTTATTGATTTCGAGTATCAGACTTGCGAAAATTGTGATGGTTTCTCAACCATTCCTTAACTTCAAACTCCCATATCTCGCGAACGGATTGACGAACTCGAGAATTTCCTATTGCACCTGAAAGCAGAAACTCGCCCGATTACAACGGTATGTGTACTTTTCCCCTAGGCCATTCCAGTTATTGGTTTCGAGTATCAGACTTGCGAAAATTTTGATGGTTTCCCAACCATTCCTTAACTTCACACTTCCATATCTCGCGAACAGATTGACGAACTCGAGAATTTCCTACTGCATCTGAAAGCAGAAACTCGCCCGATTACAACGGTATGTGTATTTTTCCCCTAGACCATTGTAGTTATTGGTTTCGAGTATTAGACTTGCGAAAATTTTGATGGTTTCTCAACCATTCCTTAACCTCCAACTCTCATATCTCGCGAACGGATTGACGAACTCGAGAATTTCCTATTGCACCTGAAAGCAGAAACTCGCCCGATTACAACGGTATGTGTATTTTTCCCCTAGACCATTGTAGTTATTGGTTTCGAATATCAGACTTGCGAAAATTGTGATGGTTTCTCAACCATTCCTTAACTTCCAACTCTCATATCTCGCGAACGGATTGACGAACTCGAGAATTTCCTATTGCATCTGAAAGCAGAAACTCGCCCGATTACAACAGTATGTGTATTTTTCCCCTAGGCCATAGTAGTTATTGATTTCGAGTATGAGACTTGCGAAAATTGTGATGGTTTCTCAACCATTCCTTAACTTCACACTTCCATATCTCGCGAACAGATTGACGAACTCGAGAATTTCCTATTGCATCTGAAAGCAGAAACTCGCCCGATTTCAACAGTATGTGTATTTTTTCCCTAGGCCATAGTAGTTATTGATTTCGAGTATCAGACTTGCGAAAATTGTGATGGTTTCTCAACCATTCCTTAACTTCAAACTCCCATATCTCGCGAACGGATTGACGAACTCGAGAATTTCCTATAGCATCTGAAAGCAGAAACTCGCCCGATTACAACGGTATGTGTACTTTTCCCCTAGGCCATTCCAGTTATTGGTTTCGAGAATCAGACTTGCGAAAATTTTGATGGTTTCTCAACCATTCCTTAACTTCACACTTCCATATCTCGCGAACAGATTGACGAACTCGAGAATTTCCTATTGCATCTGAAAGCAGAAACTCGCCCGATTACAACAGTATGTGTATTTTTTCTCTAGGCCATAGTAGTTATTGATTTCGAGTATCAGACTTGCGAAAATTGTGATGGTTTCTCAACCATAACTTAACTTCAAACTCCCACATCTCGCGAACGGATTGACGAACTCGAGAATTTCCTATTGCATCTGAAAGCAGAATCTCGCCCGATTACAACGGTATGTGTACTTTTCCCCTAGGCCATTCCAGTTATTGGTTTCGAGTATCAGACTTGCGAAAATTTTGATGGTTTCTCAACCATTCCTTAACTTCACACTTCCATATCTCGCGAACAGATTGACGAACTCGAGAATTTCCTATTGCATCTGAAAGCAGAAACTCGCCCGATTACAACGGTATGTGTATTTTTCCCCTAGACCATTGTAGTTATTGGTTTCGAGTATCAGACTTGCGAAAATTTTGATGGTTTCTCAACCATAACTTAACTTCAAACTCCCACATCTCGCGAACGGATTGACGAACTCGAGAATTTCCTATTGCATCTGAAAGCAGAAACTCGCCCGATTACAACGGTATGTGTACTTTTCCCCTAGGCCATTCCAGTTATTGGTTTCGAGTGTCAGACTTGCGAAAATTTTGATGGTTTCTCAACCATTCCTTAACTTCACACTTCCATATCTCGCGAACAGATTGACGAACTCGAGAATTTCCTATTGCATCTGAAAGCAGAAACTCGCCCGATTACAACGGTATGTGTATTTTTCCCTAGACCATTGTAGTTATTGGTTTCGAGTATCAGACTTGCGAAAATTGTGATGGTTTCTCAACCATTCCTTAACTTCAAACTCCCACATCTCGCGAACGGATTGACGAACACGAGAAATTCCTGTTGCATCTGAAAGTAGAAACACGCCCGATTTCAACAGTATGTGTATTTTTCCCCTAGGCCATAGTAGTTATTGATTTCGCGTATCAGACTTGCGAAAATTGTGATGGTTTCTCAACCATTCCTTAACTTCAAACTCCCATATCTCGCGAACGGATTGACGAACTCGAGAATTTCCTATTGCACCTGAAAGCAGAAACTCGCCCGATTACAACGGTATGTGTACTTTTCCCCTAGGCCATTCCAGTTATTGGTTTCGAGTATCAGACTTGCGAAAATTTTGATGGTTTCCCAACCATTCCTTAACTTCACACTTCCATATCTCGCGAACAGATTGACGAACTCGAGAATTTCCTACTGCATCTGAAAGCAGAAACTCGCCCGATTACAACGGTATGTGTATTTTTCCCCTAGACCATCGTAGTTATTGGTTTCGAGTATTAGACTTGCGAAAATTTTGATGGTTTCTCAACCATTCCTTAACCTCCAACTCTCATATCTCGCGAACGGATTGACGAACTCGAGAATTTCCTATTGCACCTGAAAGCAGAAACTCGCCCGATTACAACGGTATGTGTATTTTTCCCCTAGACCATTGTAGTTATTGGTTTCGAATATCAGACTTGCGAAAATTGTGATGGTTTCTCAACCATTCCTTAACTTCCAACTCTCATATCTCGCGAACGGATTGACGAACTCGAGAATTTCCTATTGCATCTGAAAGCAGAAACTCGCCCGATTACAACAGTATGTGTATTTTTCCCCTAGGCCATAGTAGTTATTGATTTCGAGTATCAGACTTGCGAAAATTGTGATGGTTTCTCAACCATTCCTTAACTTCACACTTCCATATCTCGCGAACAGATTGACGAACTCGAGAATTTCCTATTGCATCTGAAAGCAGAAACTCGCCCGATTTCAACAGTATGTGTATTTTTTCCCTAGGCCATAGTAGTTATTGATTTCGAGTATCAGACTTGCGAAAATTGTGATGGTTTCTCAACCATTCCTTAACTTCAAACTCCCATATCTCGCGAACGGATTGACGAACTCGAGAATTTCCTATAGCATCTGAAAGCAGAAACTCGCCCGATTACAACGGTATGTGTACTTTTCCCCTAGGCCATTCCAGTTATTGGTTTCGAGAATCAGACTTGCGAAAATTTTGATGGTTTCTCAACCATTCCTTAACTTCACACTTCCATATCTCGCGAACAGATTGACGAACTGGAGAATTTCCTATTGCATCTGAAAGCAGAAACTCGCCCGATTACAACAGTATGTGTATTTTTTCTCTAGGCCATAGTAGTTATTGATTTCGAGTATCAGACTTGCGAAAATTGTGATGGTTTCTCAACCATAACTTAACTTCAAACTCCCACATCTCGCGAACGGATTGACGAACTCGAGAATTTCCTATTGCATCTGAAAGCAGAATCTCGCCCGATTACAACGGTATGTGTACTTTTCCCCTAGGCCATTCCAGTTATTGGTTTCGAGTATCAGACTTGCGAAAATTTTGATGGTTTCTCAACCATTCCTTAACTTCACACTTCCATATCTCGCGAACAGATTGACGAACTCGAGAATTTCCTATTGCATCTGAAAGCAGAAACTCGCCCGATTACAACGGTATGTGTATTTTTCCCCTAGACCATTGTAGTTATTGGTTTCGAGTATCAGACTTGCGAAAATTTTGATGGTTTCTCAACCATAACTTAACTTCAAACTCCCACATCTCGCGAACGGATTGACGAACTCGAGAATTTCCTATTGCATCTGAAAGCAGAAACTCGCCCGATTACAACGGTATGTGTACTTTTCCCCTAGGCCATTCCAGTTATTGGTTTCGAGTGTCAGACTTGCGAAAATTTTGATGGTTTCTCAACCATTCCTTAACTTCACACTTCCATATCTCGCGAACAGATTGACGAACTCGAGAATTTCCTATTGCATCTGAAAGCAGAAACTCGCCCGATTACAACGGTATGTGTATTTTTCCCTAGACCATTGTAGTTATTGGTTTCGAGTATCAGACTTGCGAAAATTGTGATGGTTTCTCAACCATTCCTTAACTTCAAACTCCCACATCTCGCGAACGGATTGACGAACACGAGAAATTCCTCTTGCATCTGAAAGTAGAAACACGCCCGATTTCAACAGTATGTGTATTTTTCCCCTAGGCCATAGTAGTTATTGATTTCGCGTATCAGACTTGCGAAAATTGTGATGGTTTCTCAACCATTCCTTAACTTCAAACTCCCATATCTCGCGAACGGATTGACGAACTCGAGAATTTCCTATTGCACCTGAAAGCAGAAACTCGCCCGATTACAACGGTATGTGTACTTTTCCCCTAGGCCATTCCAGTTATTGGTTTCGAGTATCAGACTTGCGAAAATTTTGATGGTTTCCCAACCATTCCTTAACTTCACACTTCCATATCTCGCGAACAGATTGACGAACTCGAGAATTTCCTACTGCATCTGAAAGCAGAAACTCGCCCGATTACAACGGTATGTGTATTTTTCCCCTAGACCATTGTAGTTATTGGTTTCGAGTATTAGACTTGCGAAAATTTTGATGGTTTCTCAACCATTCCTTAACCTCCAACTCTCATATCTCGCGAACGGATTGACGAACTCGAGAATTTCCTATTGCACCTGAAAGCAGAAACTCGCCCGATTACAACGGTATGTGTATTTTTCCCCTAGACCATTGTAGTTATTGGTTTCGAATATCAGACTTGCGAAAATTGTGATGGTTTCTCAACCATTCCTTAACTTCCAACTCTCATATCTCGCGAACGGATTGACGAACTCGAGAATTTCCTATTGCATCTGAAAGCAGAAACTCGCCCGATTACAACAGTATGTGTATTTTTCCCCTAGGCCATAGTAGTTATTGATTTCGAGTATCAGACTTGCGAAAATTGTGATGGTTTCTCAACCATTCCTTAACTTCACACTTCCATATCTCGCGAACAGATTGACGAACTCGAGAATTTCCTATTGCATCTGAAAGCAGAAACTCGCCCGATTTCAACAGTATGTGTATTTTTTCCCTAGGCCATAGTAGTTATTGATTTCGAGTATCAGACTTGCGAAAATTGTGATGGTTTCTCAACCATTCCTTAACTTCAAACTCCCATATCTCGCGAACGGATTGACGAACTCGAGAATTTCCTATAGCATCTGAAAGCAGAAACTCGCCCGATTACAACGGTATGTGTACTTTTCCCCTAGGCCATTCCAGTTATTGGTTTCGAGAATCAGACTTGCGAAAATTTTGATGGTTTCTCAACCATTCCTTAACTTCACACTTCCATATCTCGCGAACAGATTGACGAACTTGAGAATTTCCTATTGCATCTGAAAGCAGAAACTCGCCCGGTTACAACAGTATGTGTATTTTTTCTCTAGGCCATAGTAGTTATTGATTTCGAGTATCAGACTTGCGAAAATTGTGATGGTTTCTCAACCATAACTTAACTTCAAACTCCCACATCTCGCGAACGGATTGACGAACTCGAGAATATCCTATTGCATCTGAAAGCAGAATCTCGCCCGATTACAACGGTATGTGTACTTTTCCCCTAGGCCATTCCAGTAATTGGTTTCGAGTATCAGACTTGCGAAAATTTTGATGGTTTCTCAACCATTCCTTAACTTCACACTTCCATATCTCGCGAACAGATTGACGAACTCGAGAATTTCCTATTGCATCTGAAAGCAGAAACTCGCCCGATTACAACGGTATGTGTATTTTTCCCCTAGACCATTGTAGTTATTGGTTTCGAGTATCAGACTTGCGAAAATTTTGATGGTTTCTCAACCATTCCTTAACTTCCAACTCTCATATCTCGCGAACGGATTGACGAACTCGAGAATTTCCTATTGCATCTGAAAGAAGAAACTCGCCCGATTTCAACAGTATGTGTATTTTTCCCCTAGGCCATAGTAGTTATTGATTTCGAGTATCAGACTTGCGAAAATTGTGATGGTTTCTCAACCATTCCTTAACTTCAAACTTCCATATCTCGCGAACGGATTGACGAACTCGAGAATTTCCTATTGCACCTGAAAGCAGAAACTCGCCCGATTACAACGGTATGTGTACTTTTCCCCTAGGCGATTCCAGTTATTGGTTTCGAGTATCAGACTTGCGAAAGTTTTGATGGTTTCTCAACCATTCCTTAACTTCAAACTCTCATATCTCGCGAACGGATTGACGAACTCGAGAATTTCCTATTGCATCTGAAAGCAGAAACTCGCCCGATTTCAACAGTATGTGTATTTTTCCCCTAGACCATTGTAGTTATTGGTTTCGAGTATTAGACTTGCGAAAATTTGGATGGTTTCTCAACCATTCCTTAACTTCCAACTCTCATATCTCGCGAACGGATTGACGAACTCGAGAATTTCCTCTTGCATCTGAAAGCAGAAGCTCGCCCGATTACAACAGTATGTGTATTTTTCCCCTAGGCCATAGTAGTTATTGATTTCGTGTATCAGACTTGCGAAAATTGTGATGGTTTCTCAACCATTCCTTAACTTCCAACTCTCATATCTCGCGAACGGATTGACGAACTCGAGAATTTCCTATTGCATCTGAAAGCAGAAACTCGCCCGATTACAACAGTATGTGTATTTTTCCCCTAGGCCATAGTAGTTATTGATTTCGAGTATCAGACTTGCGAAAATTGTGATGGTTTCTCAACCATTCCTTAACTTCAAACTCCCATATCTCGCGAACGGATTGACGAACTCGAGAATTTCCTATAGCATCTGAAACCAGAATCTCGCCCGATTACAACGGTATGTGTACTTTTCCCCTAGGCCATACCAGTTATTGGTTTGGAGTATCAGACTTGCGAAAATTTTGATGGTTTCTCAACCATTCCTTAACTTCAAACTCCCACATCTCGCGAACGGATTGACGAACACGAGAAATTCCTGTTGCATCTGAAAGTAGAAACACGCCCGATTACAATGATATGTGTACTTTTCCCCTAGGCCATTCCAGTTATTGGTTTCGAGTATCAGACTTGCGAAAATTTTGATGGTTTCTCAACCATTCCTTAACTTCACACTTCCATATCTCGCGAACAGATTGACGAACTCTGGAATTTCCTATTGCATCTGAAAGCAGAAACTCGCCCGATTACAACGGTATGTGTATTTTTCCCCTAGACCATTGTAGTTATTGGTTTCGAGTATCAGACTTGCGAAAATTTTGATGGTTTCTCAACCATTCCTTAACTTCCAACTGTCATATCTCGCGAACGGATTGACGAACTCGAGAATTTCCTATTGCATCTGAAAGAAGAAACTCGCCCGATTTCAACAGTATGTGTATTTTTCCCTTAGGCCATAGTAGTTATTGATTTCGAGTATCAGACTTGCGAAAATTTTGATGGTTTCTCAACCATTCCTTAACTTCACACTTCCATATCTCGCGAACAGATTGACGAACTCGAGAATTTCCTATTGCATCTGAAAGCAGAAACTCGCCCGATTACAACGGTATGTGTATTTTTCCCCTAGACCATTGTAGTTATTGGTTTCGAGTATTAGACTTGCGAAAATTTTGATGGTTTCTCAACCATTCCTTAACTTCCAACTCTCATATCTCGTGAACGGATTGACGAACTCGAGAATTTCCTATTGCATCTGAAAGCAGAAACTCGCCCGATTACAACAGTATGTGTATTTTTCCCCTAGGCAATAGTAGTTATTGATTTCGAGTATCAGACTTGCGAAAATTGTGATGGTTTCTCAACCATTCCTTAACTTCGAACTCTCATATCTCGCGAACAGATTGACGAACTCGAGAATTTCCTATTGCATCTGAAAGCAGAAACTCGCCCGATTACAACGGTATGTGTATTTTTCCCTAGACCATTGTAGTTATTGGTTTCGAGTATCAGACTTGCGAAAATTGTGATGGTTTCTCAACCATTCCTTAATTTCAAACTCCCACATCTCGCGAACGGATTGACGAACACGAGAAATTCCTGTTGCATCTGAAAGTAGAAACACGCCCGATTTCAACAGTATGTGTATTTTTCCCCTAGGCCATAGTAGTTATTGATTTCGAGTATCAGACTTGCGAAAATTGTGATGGTTTCTCAACCATTCCTTAACTTCAAACTCCCATATCTCGCGAACGGATTGACGAACTCGAGAATTTCCTATTGCACCTGAAAGCAGAAACTCGCCCGATTACAACGGTATGTGTACTTTTCCCCTAGGCCATTCCAGTTATTGGTTTCGAGTATCACACTTGCGAAAGTTTTGATGGTTTCTCAACCATTCCTTAACTTCAAACTCCCATATCTCGCGAACGGATTGACGAACTCGAGAATTTCCTTTTGTATCTGAAAGCAGAATCTCGCCCGATTACAACGGTATGTGTACTTTTCCCCTAGGCCATTCCAGTTATTGGTTTCGAGTATCAGACTTGCGAAAATTTTGATGGTTTCTCAACCATTCCTTAACTTCCAACTCTCATATCTCGCGAATGGATTGACGAACTCGAGAATTTCCTATTGCATCTGAAAGAAGAAACTCGCCCGATTTCAACAGTATGTGTATTTTTCCCCTAGGCCATAGTAGTTATTGATTTCGAGTATCAGACTTGCGAAAATTGTGATGGTTTCTCAACCATTCCTTAACTTCAAACTCCCATATCTCGCGAACGGATTGACGAACTCGAGAATTTCCTATTGCACCTGAAAGCAGAAACTCGCCCGATTACAACGGTATGTGTACTTTTCCCCTAGGCCATTCCAGTTATTGGTTTCGAGTATCAGACTTGCGAAAGTTTTGATGGTTTCTCAACCGTTCCTTAACTTCAAACTCTCATATCTCGCGAACGGATTGACGAACTCGAGAATTTCCTATTGCATCTGAAAGCAGAAACTCGCCCGATTTCAACAGTATGTGTATTTTTCCCCTAGACCATTGTAGTTATTGGTTTCGAGTATTAGACTTGCGAAAATTTGGATGGTTTCTCAACCATTCCTTAACTTCCAACTCTCATATCTCGCGAACGGATTGACGAACTCGAGAATTTCCTCTTGCATCTGAAAGCAGAAGCTCGCCCGATTACAACAGTATGTGTATTTTTCCCCTAGGCCATAGTAGTTATTGATTTCGTGTATCAGACTTGCGAAAATTGTGATGGTTTCTCAACCATTCCTTAACTTCCAACTCTCATATCTCGCGAACGGATTGACGAACTCGAGAATTTCCTATTGCATCTGAAAGCAGAAACTCGCCCGATTACAACAGTATGTGTATTTTTCCCCTAGGCCATAGTAGTTATTGATTTCGAGTATCAGACTTGCGAAAATTGTGATGGTTTCTCAACCATTCCTTAACTTCACACTCCCATATCTCGCGAACGGATTGACGAACTCGAGAATTTCCTATAGCATCTGAAAGCAGAATCTCGCCCGATTACAACGGTATGTGTACTTTTCCCCAAGGCCATACCAGTTATTGGTTTGGAGCATCAGACTTGCGAAAATTTTGATGGTTTCTCAACCATTCCTTAACTTCAAACTCCCACATCTCGCGAACGGATTGACGAACACGAGAAATTCCTGTTGCATCTGAAAGTAGAAACACGCCAGATTACAATGATATGTGTACTTTTCCCCTAGGCCATTCCAGTTATTGGTTTCGAGTATCAGACTTGCGAAAATTTTGATGGTTTCTCAACCATTCCTTAACTTCACACTTCCATATCTCGCGAACAGATTGACGAACTCTGGAATTTCCTATTGCATCTGTAAGCAGAAACTCGCCCGATTACAACGGTATGTGTATTTTTCCCCTAGACCATTGTAGTTATTGGTTTCGAGTATCAGACTTGCGAAAATTTTGATGGTTTCTCAACCATTCCTTAACTTCCAACTCTCATATCTCGCGAACGGATTGACGAACTCGAGAATTTCCTATTGCATCTGAAAGAAGAAACTCGCCCGATTTCAACAGTATGTGTATTTTTCCCTTAGGCCATAGTAGTTATTGATTTCGAGTATCAGACTTGCGAAAATTGTGATGGTTTCTCAACCATTCCTTAACTTCAAACTCCCATATCTCGCGAACGGATTGACGAACTCGAGAATTTCCTATTGCATCTGAAAGCAGAAACTCGCCCGATTACAACGGTATGTGTACTTTTCCCCTAGGCCATTCCAGTTATTGGTTTCGAGTATCAGACTTGCGAAAATTTTGATGGTTTCTCAACCATTCCTTAACTTCACACTTCCATATCTCGCGAACAGATTGACGAACTCGAGAATTTCCTATTGCATCTGAAAGCAGAAACTCGCCCAATTACAACGGTATGTGTATTTTTCCCCTAGACCATTGTAGTTATTGGTTTCGAGTATTAGACTTGCGAAAATTTTGTTGGTTTCTCAACCATTCCTTAACTTCCAACTCTCATATCTCGTGAACGGATTGACGAACTCGAGAATTTCCTATTGCATCTGAAAGCAGAAACTCGCCCGATTACAACAGTATGTGTATTTTTCCCCTAGGCAATAGTAGTTATTGATTTCGAGTATCAGACTTGCGAAAATTGTGATGGTTTCTCAACCATTCCTTAACTTCGAACTCTCATATCTCGCGAACAGATTGACGAACTCGAGAATTTCCTATTGCATCTGAAAGCAGAAACTCGCCCGATTACAACGGTATGTGTATTTTTCCCTAGACCATTGTAGTTATTGGTTTCGAGTATCAGACTTGCGAAAATTGTGATGGTTTCTCAACCATTCCTTAACTTCAAACTCCCACATCTCGCGAACGGATTGACGAACACGAGAAATTCCTGTTGCATCTGAAAGTAGAAACACGCCCGATTTCAACAGTATGTGTATTTTTCCCCTAGGCCATAGTAGTTATTGATTTCGAGTATCAGACTTGCGAAAATTGTGATGGTTTCTCAACCATTCCTTAACTTCAAACTCCCATATCTCGCGAACGGATTGACGAACTCGAGAATTTCCTATTGCACCTGAAAGCAGAAACTCGCCCGATTACAACGGTATGTGTACTTTTCCCCTAGGCCATTCCAGTTATTGGTTTCGAGTATCAGACTTGCGAAAATTTTGATGGTTTCCCAACCATTCCTTAACTTCACACTTCCATATCTCGCGAACAGATTGACGAACTCGAGAATTTCCTATTGCATCTGAAAGCAGAAACTCGCCCGATTACAACGGTATGTGTATTTTTCCCCTAGACCATTGTAGTTATTGGTTTCGAGTATTAGACTTGCGAAAATTTTGATGGTTTCTCAACCATTCCTTAACCTCCAACTCTCATATCTCGCGAACGGATTGACGAACTCGAGAATTTCCTATTGCACCTGAAAGCAGAAACTCGCCCGATTACAACGGTATGTGTATTTTTCCCCTAGACCATTGTAGTTATTGGTTTCGAGTATTAGACTTGCGAAAATTTTGATGGTTTCTCAACCATTCCTTAACTTCCAACTCTCATATCTCGCGAACGGATTGACGAACTCGAGAATTTCCTATTGCATCTGAAAGCAGAAACTCGCCCGATTGCAACAGTATGTGTATTTTTCCCCTAGGCCATAGTAGTTATTGATTTCGAGTATCAGACTTGCGAAAATTGTGATGGTTTCTCAACCATTCCTTAACTTCCAACTCTCATATCTCGCGAACGGATTGACGAACTCGAGAATTTACTATTGCATCTGAAAGCAGAAACTCGCCCGATTACAACGGTATGTGTACTTTTCCCCTAGGCCATTCCAGTTATTGGTTTCGAGTATCAGACTTGCGAAAATTTTGATGGTTTCTCAACCGTTCCTTAACTTCACACTTCCATATCTCGCGAACAGATTGACGAACTCGAGAATTTCGTATTGCATCTGAAAGCAGAAACTCGCCCGATTACAACGGTATGTGTATTTTTCCCCTAGACCATTGTAGTTATTGGTTTCGAGTATTAGACTTGCGAAAATTTTGATGGTTTCTCAACCATTCCTTAACCTCCAACTCTCATATCTCGCGAACGGATTGACGAACTCGAGAATTTCCTATTGCACCTGAAAGCAGAAACTCGCCCGATTACAACGGTATGTGTATTTTTCCCCTAGACCATTGTAGTTATTGGTTTCGAGTATTAGACTTGCGAAAATTTTGATGGTTTCTCAACCATTCCTTAACTTCCAACTCTCATATCTCGCGAACGGATTGACGAACTCGAGAATTTCCTATTGCACCTGAAAGCAGAAACTCGCCCGATTACAACGGTATGTGTACTTTTCCCCTAGGCCATTCCAGTTATTGGTTTCGAGTATCAGACTTGCGAAAGTTTTGATGGTTTCTCAACCGTTCCTTAACTTCAAACTCTCATATCTCGCGAACGGATTGACGAACTCGAGAATTTCCTATTGCATCTGAAAGCAGAAACTCGCCCGATTTCAACAGTATGTGTATTTTTCCCCTAGACCATTGTAGTTATTGGTTTCGAGTATTAGACTTGCGAAAATTTGGATGGTTTCTCAACCATTCCTTAACTTCCAACTCTCATATCTCGCGAACGGATTGACGAACTCGAGAATTTCCTCTTGCATCTGAAAGCAGAAGCTCGCCCGATTACAACAGTATGTGTATTTTTCCCCTAGGCCATAGTAGTTATTGATTTCGTGTATCAGACTTGCGAAAATTGTGATGGTTTCTCAACCATTCCTTAACTTCCAACTCTCATATCTCGCGAACGGATTGACGAACTCGAGAATTTCCTATTGCATCTGAAAGCAGAAACTCGCCCGATTACAACAGTATGTGTATTTTTCCCCTAGGCCATAGTAGTTATTGATTTCGAGTATCAGACTTGCGAAAATTGTGATGGTTTCTCAACCATTCCTTAACTTCAAACTCCCATATCTCGCGAACGGATTGACGAACTCGAGAATTTCCTATAGCATCTGAAAGCAGAATCTCGCCCGATTACAACGGTATGTGTACTTTTCCCCAAGGCCATACCAGTTATTGGTTTGGAGTATCAGACTTGCGAAAATTTTGATGGTTTCTCAACCATTCCTTAACTTCAAACTCCCACATCTCGCGAACGGATTGACGAACACGAGAAATTCCTGTTGCATCTGAAAGTAGAAACACGCCCGATTACAATGATATGTGTACTTTTCCCCTAGGCCATTCCAGTTATTGGTTTCGAGTATCAGACTTGCGAAAATTTTGATGGTTTCTCAACCATTCCTTAACTTCACACTTCCATATCTCGCGAACAGATTGACGAACTCTGGAATTTCCTATTGCATCTGTAAGCAGAAACTCGCCCGATTACAACGGTATGTGTATTTTTCCCCTAGACCATTGTAGTTATTGGTTTCGAGTATCAGACTTGCGAAAATTTTGATGGTTTCTCAACCATTCCTTAACTTCCAACTCTCATATCTCGCGAACGGATTGACGAACTCGAGAATTTCCTATTGCATCTGAAAGAAGAAACTCGCCCGATTTCAACAGTATGTGTATTTTTCCCTTAGGCCATAGTAGTTATTGATTTCGAGTATCAGACTTGCGAAAATTGTGATGGTTTCTCAACCATTCCTTAACTTCAAACTCCCATATCTCGCGAACGGATTGACGAACTCGAGAATTTCCTATTGCATCTGAAAGCAGAAACTCGCCCGATTACAACGGTATGTGTACTTTTCCCCTAGGCCATTCCAGTTATTGGTTTCGAGTATCAGACTTGCGAAAATTTTGATGGTTTCTCAACCATTCCTTAACTTCACACTTCCATATCTCGCGAACAGATTGACGAACTCGAGAATTTCCTATTGCATCTGAAAGCAGAAACTCGCCCGATTACAACGGTATGTGTATTTTTCCCCTAGACCATTGTAGTTATTGGTTTCGAGTATTAGACTTGCGAAAATTTTGTTGGTTTCTCAACCATTCCTTAACTTCCAACTCTCATATCTCGTGAACGGATTGACGAACTCGAGAATTTCCTATTGCATCTGAAAGCAGAAACTCGCCCGATTACAACAGTATGTGTATTTTTCCCCTAGGCAATAGTAGTTATTGATTTCGAGTATCAGACTTGCGAAAATTGTGATGGTTTCTCAACCATTCCTTAACTTCGAACTCTCATATCTCGCGAACAGATTGACGAACTCGAGAATTTCCTATTGCATCTGAAAGCAGAAACTCGCCCGATTACAACGGTATGTGTATTTTTCCCTAGACCATTGTAGTTATTGGTTTCGAGTATCAGACTTGCGAAAATTGTGATGGTTTCTCAACCATTCCTTAACTTCAAACTCCCACATCTCGCGAACGGATTGACGAACACGAGAAATTCCTGTTGCATCTGAAAGTAGAAACACGCCCGATTTCAACAGTATGTGTATTTTTCCCCTAGGCCATAGTAGTTATTGATTTCGAGTATCAGACTTGCGAAAATTGTGATGGTTTCTCAACCATTCCTTAACTTCAAACTCCCATATCTCGCGAACGGATTGACGAACTCGAGAATTTCCTATTGCACCTGAAAGCAGAAACTCGCCCGATTACAACGGTATGTGTACTTTTCCCCTAGGCCATTCCAGTTATTGGTTTCGAGTATCAGACTTGCGAAAATTTTGATGGTTTCCCAACCATTCCTTAACTTCACACTTCCATATCTCGCGAACAGATTGACGAACTCGAGAATTTCCTATTGCATCTGAAAGCAGAAACTCGCCCGATTACAACGGTATGTGTATTTTTCCCCTAGACCATTGTAGTTATTGGTTTCGAGTATTAGACTTGCGAAAATTTTGATGGTTTCTCAACCATTCCTTAACCTCCAACTCTCATATCTCGCGAACGGATTGACGAACTCGAGAATTTCCTATTGCACCTGAAAGCAGAAACTCGCCCGATTACAACGGTATGTGTATTTTTCCCCTAGACCATTGTAGTTATTGGTTTCGAGTATTAGACTTGCGAAAATTTTGATGGTTTCTCAACCATTCCTTAACTTCCAACTCTCATATCTCGCGAACGGATTGACGAACTCGAGAATTTCCTATTGCATCTGAAAGCAGAAACTCGCCCGATTGCAACAGTATGTGTATTTTTCCCCTAGGCCATAGTAGTTATTGATTTCGAGTATCAGACTTGCGAAAATTGTGATGGTTTCTCAACCATTCCTTAACTTCCAACTCTCATATCTCGCGAACGGATTGACGAACTCGAGAATTTACTATTGCATCTGAAAGCAGAAACTCGCCCGATTACAACGGTATGTGTACTTTTCCCCTAGGCCATTCCAGTTATTGGTTTCGAGTATCAGACTTGCGAAAATTTTGATGGTTTCTCAACCGTTCCTTAACTTCACACTTCCATATCTCGCGAACAGATTGACGAACTCGAGAATTTCGTATTGCATCTGAAAGCAGAAACTCGCCCGATTACAACGGTATGTGTATTTTTCCCCTAGACCATAGTAGTTATTGGTTTCGAGTATTAGACTTGCGAAAATTTTGATGGTTTCTCAACCATTCCTTAACCTCCAACTCTCATATCTCGCGAACGGATTGACGAACTCGAGAATTTCCTATTGCATCTGAAAGCAGAAACTCGCCCGATTACAACAGTATGTGTATTTTTCCCCTAGGCCATAGTAGTTATTGATTTCGAGTATCAGACTTGCGAAAATTGTGATGGTTTCTCAACCATTCCTTAACTTCCAACTCTCATATCTCGCGAACGGATTGACGAACTCGAGAATTTCCTATTGCATCTGAAAGAAGAAACTCGCCCGATTTCAACAGTATGTGTATTTTTCCCCTAGGCCATAGTAGTTATTGATTTCGAGTATCAGACTTGCGAAAATTGTGATGGTTTCTCAACCATTCCTTAACTTCAAACTCCCATATCCCGCGAACGGATTGACGAACTCGAGAATTTCCTATTGCATCTGAAAGCAGAAACTCGCCCGATTACAACGGTATGTGTACTTTTCCACTAGGCCATTCCAGTTATTGTTTTCGAGTATCAGACTTGCGAAAATTTTGATGGTTTCTCAACCATTCCTTAACTTCAAACTCCCATATCTCGCGAACGAATTGACGAACTCGAGAATTTCCTATAGCATCTGAAAGCAGAAACTCGCCCGATTACAACGGTATGTGTATTTTTCTCCTAGGCCTTTGTAGTTATTGGTTTCGAGTATCAGACTTGCGAAAATTTTGATGGTTTCTCAACCATTCCTTAACTTCACACTTCCATATCTCGCGAACGGATTGACGAACTCGAGAATTTCCTATTGCATCTGAAAGCAGAAACTCGCCTGATTACAATGGTATGTGTACTTTTCCCCTAGGCCATTCCAGTTATTGGTTTCGAGTATCAGACCAGCGAAAATTTTGATGGTTCCTCAACCGTTCCTTAACTTCAAACTCCCATATCCCGCGAACGGATTGACGAACTCGAGAAATTCCTGTTGCATCTGAAAGAAGAAACTCGTCCGATTACAAAGATATGTGTATTTTTCCCCTAGGCCATAGTAGTTATTCGATTAGAGTATCAGACTTGCGAAAATTTTGATGATTTCTCAACCATTCCTTAACTTCAAACTGCCATATCTCGCGAACGCATTGACGAACTCGAGAAATTCCTGTTGCATCTGAAAGAAGAAACTCGCCCGATTACAAAGATATGTGTATTTTTCCCCTAGGCCATTGTGGTTATTCGATTCGAGTATCAGACTTGCGAAAATTTTGATGATTTCTCAACCATTCCTTAACTTCAAACTGCCATATCTCGCGAACGCATTGACGAACTCGAGAAATTCCTGTTGCATGTGAAAGTAAAATCTCGCCCGATTACAATGGTATGTGTATTTTTCCCCTAGGCATTTGTAGTTATTGGTTTCGAGTATCAGACTTGCGGAAATTTTGATGGTTTCTCGTCCATTCCTTAACTTCAAACTCCCATATCTCGCGAACGGATTGACGAACTCGAGAAATTCCTGTTGCATCTGAAATTTGAAACTCGCCCGATTACAAAGATATGTGTATTTTTCCCCTAGGCCATTGTAGTTATTGGTTTCGGGTATCAGACTTGCGAAAATTTTGATGGTTTCTCAACGATTCCTTAACCTCAAACTCCAATTTCTCGCGAACGGATTGACGAACTCGAGAAATTCCTGTTGCATGTGAAAGTAGAAAGTCGCCCGATTACAACGGTATGTGTATTTTTCTCCTAGGCCTTTGTAGTTATTGGTTTCGAGTATCAGACCTGCGAAAATTTTAATTGTTTCTCAACCATTCCTTAACTTCAAACTCCCATATCTCGCGAACGGATTGACGAACTCGAGAAATTCCTGTTGCATCTGAAAGTAGAAACTCGCCCGATTACAAAGATATGTGTATTTTTCCCCTAGGCCATTGTAGTTATTGGTTTCGGGTATCAGACTTGCGAAAATTTTGATGGTTTCTCAACCATTCCTTAACTTCAAACTCCCATTTCTCGCGAACGGATTGACGAACTCGAGAAATTCCTGTTGCATCTGAAAGTAGAAACTCGCCTGATTACAATGGTATGTGTATTTTTCTCCTAGGCCATTCCAGTTGTTGGTTTCGAGTATCAGACCAGCGAAAATTTTGAAGGTTCCTCAAGCATTCCTTAACTTCAAACTTCCATATCTCGCGAACGGATTGACGAACTCTAGAATTTCCTATTGCATCTGAAAGCAGAAACTCGCCCGATTACAACGGTATGTGTATTTTTACCCTAGACCATTGTAGTTATTGGTTTCGAGTATCAGACTTGCGAAAATTTTGATGGTTTCTCAACCATTCCTTAACTTCAAACTCCCATATCCCGCGAACGGATTGAACAACTCGAGAAATTCCTGTTGCATGTGAAAGCAAAAAGTCGCCCGATTACAACGGTATGTGTATTTTTCTCCTAGGTCTTTGTAGTTATTGGTTTCGAGTATCAGACTTGCGAAAATTTTAATTGTTTCTCAATCATTCCTTAACTTCAAACTCCCATATCCCGCGAACGGATTGACGAACTCGAGAAATTCCCGTTGCATGTGAAAGTAGAAAGTCGCCCGATTACAACGGTATGTGTATTTTTCCCCTAGGCATTTGTAGTTATTGGTTTCGAGTATCAGACTTGCGGAAATTTTGATGGTTTCTCGTCCATTCCTTAACTTCAAACTCCCATATCTCGCGAACGGATTGACGAACTCGAGAAATTCCTGTTGCATCTGAAATTTGAAACTCGCCCGATTACAAAGATATGTGTATTTTTCCCCTAGGCCATTGTAGTTATTGGTTTCGGGTATCAGACTTGCGAAAATTTTGATGGTTTCTCAACGATTCCTTAACCTCAAACTCCAATTTCTCGCGAACGGATTGACGAACTCGAGAAATTCCTGTTGCATCTGAAAGTAGAAACTCGCCCGATTACAAAGATATGTGTATTTTTCCCCTAGGCCATTGTAGTTATTGGTTTCGGGTATCAGACTTGCGAAAATTTTGATGGTTTCTCAACCATTCCTTAACTTCAAACTCCCATTTCTCGCGAACGGATTGACGAACTCGAGAAATTCCTGTTGCATCTGAAAGTAGAAACTCGCCTGATTACAATGGTATGTGTATTTTTCTCCTAGGCCATTCCAGTTGTTGGTTTCGAGTATCAGACCAGCGAAAATTTTGAAGGTTCCTCAAGCATTCCTTAACTTCAAACTTCCATATCTCGCGAACGGATTGACGAACTCTAGAATTTCCTATTGCATCTGAAAGCAGAAACTCGCCCGATTACAACGGTATGTGTATTTTTACCCTAGACCATTGTAGTTATTGGTTTCGAGTATCAGACTTGCGAAAATTTTGATGGTTTCTCAACCATTCCTTAACTTCAAACTCCCATATCCCGCGAACGTATTGAACAACTCGAGAAATTCCTGTTGCATGTGAAAGCAGAAAGTCGCCCGATTACAACGGTATGTGTATTTTTCTCCTAGGTCTTTGTAGTTATTGGTTTCGAGTATCAGACTTGCGAAAATTTTAATTGTTTCTCAATCATTCCTTAACTTCAAACTCCCATATCCCGCGAACGGATTGACGAACTCGAGAAATTCCCGTTGCATGTGAAAGTAGAAAGTCGCCCGATTACAACGGTATGTGTATTTTTCTCCTAGGCCATTCCAGTTGTTGGTTTCGAGTATCAGACCAGCGAAAATTTTGAAGGTTCCTCAAGCATTCCTTAACTTCAAACTTCCATATCTCGCGAACAGATTGACGAACTCGAGAATTTCCTATTGCATCTGAAAGCAGAAACTCGCCCGATTACAACGGTATGTGTATTTTTCCCCTAGACCATTGTAGTTATTGGTTTCGAGTATTAGACTTGCGAAAATTTTGATGGTTTCTCAACCATTCCTTAACCTCCAACTCTCATATCTCGCGAACGGATTGACGAACTCGAGAATTTCCTATTGCATCTGAAAGCAGAAACTCGCCCGATTACAACGGTATGTGTATTTTTCCCCTAGACCATTGTAGTTATTGGTTTCGAGTATTAGACTTGCGAAAATTTTGATGGTTTCTCAACCATTCCTTAACTTCCAACTCTCATATCTCGCGAACGGATTGACGAACTCGAGAATTTCCTATTGCATTTGAAAGCAGAAACTCGCCCGATTGCAACAGTATGTGTATTTTTCCCCTAGGCCATAGTAGTTATTGATTTCGAGTATCAGACTTGCGAAAATTGTGATGGTTTCTCAACCATTCCTTAACTTCCAACTCTCATATCTCGCGAACGGATTGACGAACTCGAGAATTTCCTATTGCATCTGAAAGCAGAAACTCGCCCGATTACAACGGTATGTGTACTTTTCCCCTAGGCCATTCCAGTTATTGGTTTCGAGTATCAGACTTGCGAAAATTTTGATGGTTTCTCAACCATTCCTTAACTTCAAACTCCCATATCCCGCGAACGGATTGAACAACTCGAGAAATTCCTGTTGCATGTGAAAGCAAAAAGTCGCCCGATTACAACGGTATGTGTATTTTTCTCCTAGGTCTTTGTAGTTATTGGTTTCGAGTATCAGACTTGCGAAAATTTTAATTGTTTCTCAATCATTCCTTAACTTCAAACTCCCATATCCCGCGAACGGATTGACGAACTCGAGAAATTCCCGTTGCATGTGAAAGTAGAAAGTCGCCCGATTACAACGGTATGTGTATTTTTCTCCTAGGCCATTCCAGTTGTTGGTTTCGAGTATCAGACCAGCGAAAATTTTGAAGGTTCCTCAAGCATTCCTTAACTTCAAACTTCCATATCTCGCGAACAGATTGACGAACTCGAGAATTTCCTATTGCATCTGAATGCAGAAACTCGCCCGATTACAACGGTATGTGTATTTTTGCCCTAGGCCATAGTAGTTGTTGGTTTCGAGTATCAGACCAGCGAAAATTTTGATGGTTTCTCATGTATTCCTTAACTTCACACTTCCATATCTCGCGAACAGATTGACGAACTCGAGAATTTCCTATTGCATCTGAAAGCAGAAACTCGCCCGATTACAACGGTATGTGTATTTTTCCCCTAGACCATTGTAGTTATTGGTTTCGAGTATTAGACTTGCGAAAATTTTGATGGTTTCTCAACCATTCCTTAACCTCCAACTCTCATATCTCGCGAACGGATTGACGAACTCGAGAATTTCCTATTGCATCTGAAAGCAGAAACTCGCCCGATTACAACGGTATGTGTATTTTTCCCCTAGACCATTGTAGTTATTGGTTTCGAGTATTAGACTTGCGAAAATTTTGATGGTTTCTCAACCATTCCTTAACTTCCAACTCTCATATCTCGCGAACGGATTGACGAACTCGAGAATTTCCTATTGCATTTGAAAGCAGAAACTCGCCCGATTGCAACAGTATGTGTATTTTTCCCCTAGGCCATAGTAGTTATTGATTTCGAGTATCAGACTTGCGAAAATTGTGATGGTTTCTCAACCATTCCTTAACTTCAAACTCCCATATCCCGCGAACGGATTGACGAACTCGAGAATTTCCTATTGCATCTGAAAGCAGAAACTCGCCCGATTACAACGGTATGTGTACTTTTCCACTAGGCCATTCCAGTTATTGTTTTCGAGTATCAGACTTGCGAAAATTTTGATGGTTTCTCAACCATTCCTTAACTTCAAACTCCCATATCTCGCGAACGAATTGACGAACTCGAGAATTTCCTATAGCATCTGAAAGCAGAAACTCGCCCGATTACAACGGTATGTGTATTTTTCTCCTAGGCCTTTGTAGTTATTGGTTTCGAGTATCAGACTTGCGAAAATTTTGATGGTTTCTCAACCATTCCTTAACTTCACACTTCCATATCTCGCGAACGGATTGACGAACTCGAGAATTTCCTATTGCATCTGAAAGCAGAAACTCGCCTGATTACAATGGTATGTGTACTTTTCCCCTAGGCCATTCCAGTTATTGGTTTCGAGTATCAGACCAGCGAAAATTTTGATGGTTCCTCAACCGTTCCTTAACTTCAAACTCCCATATCCCGCGAACGGATTGACGAACTCGAGAAATTCCTGTTGCATCTGAAAGAAGAAACTCGTCCGATTACAAAGATATGTGTATTTTTCCCCTAGGCCATAGTAGTTATTCGATTAGAGTATCAGACTTGCGAAAATTTTGATGATTTCTCAACCATTCCTTAACTTCAAACTGCCATATCTCGCGAACGCATTGACGAACTCGAGAAATTCCTGTTGCATCTGAAAGAAGAAACTCGCCCGATTACAAAGATATGTGTATTTTTCCCCTAGGCCATTGTGGTTATTCGATTCGAGTATCAGACTTGCGAAAATTTTGATGATTTCTCAACCATTCCTTAACTTCAAACTGCCATATCTCGCGAACGCATTGACGAACTCGAGAAATTCCTGTTGCATGTGAAAGTAAAATCTCGCCCGATTACAATGGTATGTGTATTTTTCCCCTAGGCATTTGTAGTTATTGGTTTCGAGTATCAGACTTGCGGAAATTTTGATGGTTTCTCGTCCATTCCTTAACTTCAAACTCCCATATCTCGCGAACGGATTGACGAACTCGAGAAATTCCTGTTGCATCTGAAATTTGAAACTCGCCCGATTACAAAGATATGTGTATTTTTCCCCTAGGCCATTGTAGTTATTGGTTTCGGGTATCAGACTTGCGAAAATTTTGATGGTTTCTCAACGATTCCTTAACCTCAAACTCCAATTTCTCGCGAACGGATTGACGAACTCGAGAAATTCCTGTTGCATCTGAAAGTAGAAACTCGCCCGATTACAAAGATATGTGTATTTTTCCCCTAGGCCATTGTAGTTATTGGTTTCGGGTATCAGACTTGCGAAAATTTTGATGGTTTCTCAACCATTCCTTAACTTCAAACTCCCATTTCTCGCGAACGGATTGACGAACTCGAGAAATTCCTGTTGCATCTGAAAGTAGAAACTCGCCTGATTACAATGGTATGTGTATTTTTCTCCTAGGCCATTCCAGTTGTTGGTTTCGAGTATCAGACCAGCGAAAATTTTGAAGGTTCCTCAAGCATTCCTTAACTTCAAACTTCCATATCTCGCGAACGGATTGACGAACTCTAGAATTTCCTATTGCATCTGAAAGCAGAAACTCGCCCGATTACAACGGTATGTGTATTTTTACCCTAGACCATTGTAGTTATTGGTTTCGAGTATCAGACTTGCGAAAATTTTGATGGTTTCTCAACCATTCCTTAACTTCAAACTCCCATATCCCGCGAACGTATTGAACAACTCGAGAAATTCCTGTTGCATGTGAAAGCAGAAAGTCGCCCGATTACAACGGTATGTGTATTTTTCTCCTAGGTCTTTGTAGTTATTGGTTTCGAGTATCAGACTTGCGAAAATTTTAATTGTTTCTCAATCATTCCTTAACTTCAAACTCCCATATCCCGCGAACGGATTGACGAACTCGAGAAATTCCCGTTGCATGTGAAAGTAGAAAGTCGCCCGATTACAACGGTATGTGTATTTTTCTCCTAGGCCATTCCAGTTGTTGGTTTCGAGTATCAGACCAGCGAAAATTTTGAAGGTTCCTCAAGCATTCCTTAACTTCAAACTTCCATATCTCGCGAACAGATTGACGAACTCGAGAATTTCCTATTGCATCTGAAAGCAGAAACTCGCCCGATTACAACGGTATGTGTATTTTTCCCCTAGACCATTGTAGTTATTGGTTTCGAGTATTAGACTTGCGAAAATTTTGATGGTTTCTCAACCATTCCTTAACCTCCAACTCTCATATCTCGCGAACGGATTGACGAACTCGAGAATTTCCTATTGCATCTGAAAGCAGAAACTCGCCCGATTACAACGGTATGTGTATTTTTCCCCTAGACCATTGTAGTTATTGGTTTCGAGTATTAGACTTGCGAAAATTTTGATGGTTTCTCAACCATTCCTTAACTTCCAACTCTCATATCTCGCGAACGGATTGACGAACTCGAGAATTTCCTATTGCATTTGAAAGCAGAAACTCGCCCGATTGCAACAGTATGTGTATTTTTCCCCTAGGCCATAGTAGTTATTGATTTCGAGTATCAGACTTGCGAAAATTGTGATGGTTTCTCAACCATTCCTTAACTTCCAACTCTCATATCTCGCGAACGGATTGACGAACTCGAGAATTTCCTATTGCATCTGAAAGCAGAAACTCGCCCGATTACAACGGTATGTGTACTTTTCCCCTAGGCCATTCCAGTTATTGGTTTCGAGTATCAGACTTGCGAAAATTTTGATGGTTTCTCAACCATTCCTTAACTTCACACTTCCATATCTCGCGAACAGATTGACGAACTCGAGAATTTCCTATTGCATCTGAAAGCAGAAACTCGCCCGATTACAACGGTATGTGTACTTTTCCCCTAGGCCATTCCAGTTATTGGTTTCGAGTATCAGACTTGCGAAAATTTTGATGGTTTCTCAACCATTCCTTAACTTCACACTTCCATATCTCGCGAACAGATTGACGAACTCGAGAATTTCCTATTGCATCTGAAAGCAGAAACTCGCCCGATTACAAAGGTATGTGTATTTTTCCCCTAGACCATTGTAGTTATTGGTTTCGAGTATTAGACTTGCGAAAATTGTGATGGTTTCTCAACCATTCCTTAACTTCCAACTCTCATATCTCGCGAACGGATTGACGAACTCGAGAATTTCCTATTGCATCTGAAAGAAGAAACTCGCCCGATTTCAACAGTATGTGTATTTTTCCCCTAGGCCATAGTAGTTATTGATTTCGAGTATCAGACTTGCGATAATTGTGATGGTTTCTCAACCATTCCTTAACTTCAAACTCCCATATCTCGCGAACGGATTGACGAACTCGAGAATTTCCTATTGCATCTGAAAGCAGAAACTCGCCCGATTACAACGGTATGTGTACTTTTCCACTAGGCCATTCCAGTTATTGGTTTCGAGTATCAGACTTGCGAAAATTTTGATGGTTTCTCAACCATTCCTTAACTTCAAACTCCCATATCTCGCGAACGGATTGACGAACTCGAGAATTTCCTATTGCATCTGAAAGCAGAAACTCGCCCGATTACAACGGTATGTGTATTTTTCTCCTAGGCCTTTGTAGTTATTGGTTTCGAGTATCAGACTTGCGAAAATTTTGATGGTTTCTCAACCATTCCTTAACTTCACACTTCCATATCTCGCGAACGGATTGACGAACTCGAGAATTTCCTATTGCATCTGAAAGCAGAAACTCGCCTGATTACAATGGTATGTGTACTTTTCCCCTAGGCCATTCCAGTTATTGGTTTCGAGTATCAGACCAGCGAAAATTTTGATGGTTCCTCAACCGTTCCTTAACTTCAAACTCCCATATCCCGCGAACGGATTGACGAACTCGAGAAATTCCTGTTGCATCTGAAAGAAGAAACTCGTCCGATAACAAAGATATGTGTATTTTTCCCCTAGGCCATAGTAGTTATTCGATTAGAGTATCAGACTTGCGAAAATTTTGATGATTTCTCAACCATTCCTTAACTTCAAACTCCCATATCTCGCGAACGGATTGACGAACTCGAGAATTTCCTATAGCATCTGAAAGCAGAAACTCGCCCGATTACAACGGTATGTGTATTTTTCTCCTAGGCCTTTGTAGTTATTGGTTTCGAGTATCAGACTTGCGAAAATTTTGATGGTTTCTCAACCATTCCTTAACTTCACACTTCCATATCTCGCGAACGGATTGACGAACTCGAGAATTTCCTATTGCATCTGAAAGCAGAAACTCGCCTGATTACAATGGTATGTGTACTTTTCCCCTAGGCCATTCCAGTTGTTGGTTTCGAGTATCAGACCAGCGAAAATTTTGATGGTTTCTCAAGCATTCCTTAACTTCAAACTCCCATATCCCGCGAACGGATTGAACAACTCGAGAAATTCCTGTTGCATGTGAAAGTAGAAAGTCGCCCGATTACAACGGTATGTGTATTTTTCTCCTAGGTCTTTGTAGTTATTGGTTTCGAGTATCAGACTTGCGAAAATTTTAATTGTTTCTCAATCATTCCTTAACTTCAAACTCCCATATCCCGCGAACGGATTGACGAACTCGAGAAATTCCCGTTGCATGTGAAAGTAGAAAGTCGCCCGATTACAACGGTATGTGTATTTTTCTCCTAGGCCATTCCAGTTGTTGGTTTCGAGTATCAGACCAGCGAAAATTTTGAAGGTTCCTCAAGCATTCCTTAACTTCAAACTTCCATATCTCGCGAACGGATTGACGAACTCGAGAATTTCCTATTGCATCTGAATGCAGAAACTCGCCCGACTACAACGGTATGTGTATTTTTGCCCTAGGCCATAGTAGTTGTTGGTTTCGAGTATCAGACCAGCGAAAATTTTGATGGTTTCTCATGTATTCCTTAACTTCACACTTCCATATCTCGCGAAAAGATTGACGAACTCGAGAATTTCCTATTGCATCTGAAAGCAGAAACTCGCCCGATTACAACGGTATGTGTATTTTTCCCCTAGACCATTGTAGTTATTGGTTTCGAGTATTAGACTTGCGAAAATTTTGATGGTTTCTCAACCATTCCTTAACCTCCAACTCTCATATCTCGCGAACGGATTGACGAACTCGAGAATTTCCTATTGCATCTGAAAGCAGAAACTCGCCCGATTGCAACAGTATGTGTATTTTTCCCCTAGGCCATAGTAGTTATTGATTTCGAGTATCAGACTTGCGAAAATTGTGATGGTTTCTCAACCATTCCTTAACTTCCAACTCTCATATCTCGCGAACGGATTGACGAACTCGAGAATTTCCTATTGCATCTGAAAGCAGAAACTCGCCCGATTACAACGGTATGTGTACTTTTCCCCTAGGCCATTCCAGTTATTGGTTTCGAGTATCAGACTTGCGAAAATTTTGATGGTTTCTCAACCATTCCTTAACTTCACACTTCCATATCTCGCGAACAGATTGACGAACTCGAGAATTTCCTATTGCATCTGAAAGCAGAAACTCGCCCGATTACAACGGTATGTGTATTTTTCCCCTAGACCATTGTAGTTATTGGTTTCGAGTATTAGACTTGCGAAAATTGTGATGGTTTCTCAACCATTCCTTAACTTCCAACTCTCATATCTCGCGAACGGATTGACGAACTCGAGAATTTCCTATTGCATCTGAAAGAAGAAACTCGCCCGATTTCAACAGTATGTGTATTTTTCCCCTAGGCCATAGTAGTTATTGATTTCGAGTATCAGACTTGCGATAATTGTGATGGTTTCTCAACCATTCCTTAACTTCAAACTCCCATATCTCGCGAACGGATTGACGAACTCGAGAATTTCCTATTGCATCTGAAAGCAGAAACTCGCCCGATTACAACGGTATGTGTACTTTTCCACTAGGCCATTCCAGTTATTGGTTTCGAGTATCAGACTTGCGAAAATTTTGATGGTTTCTCAACCATTCCTTAACTTCAAACTCCCATATCTCGCGAACGGATTGACGAACTCGAGAATTTCCTATAGCATCTGAAAGCAGAAACTCGCCCGATTACAACGGTGTGTGTATTTTTCTCCTAGGCCTTTGTAGTTATTGGTTTCGAGTATCAGACTTGCGAAAATTTTGATGGTTTCTCAACCATTCCTTAACTTCACACTTCCATATCTCGCGAACGGATTGACGAACTCGAGAATTTCCTATTGCATCTGAAAGCAGAAACTCGCCTGATTACAATGGTATGTGTACTTTTCCCCTAGGCCATTCCAGTTATTGGTTTCGAGTATCAGACCAGCGAAAATTTTGATGGTTCCTCAACCGTTCCTTAACTTCAAACTCCCATATCCCGCGAACGGATTGACGAACTCGAGAAATTCCTGTTGCATCTGAAAGAAGAAACTCGTCCGATAACAAAGATATGTGTATTTTTCCCCTAGGCCATAGTAGTTATTCGATTAGAGTATCAGACTTGCGAAAATTTTGATGATTTCTCAACCATTCCTTAACTTCAAACTGCCATATCTCGCGAACGCATTGACGAACTCGAGAAATTCCTGTTGCATCTGAAAGAAGAAACCCGCCCGATTACAAAGATATGTGTATTTTTCCCCTAGGCCATTGTGGTTATTCGATTCGAGTATCAGACTTGCGAAAATTTTGATGATTTCTCAACCATTCCTTAACTTCAAACTGCCATATCTCGCGAACGCATTGACGAACTCGAGAAATTCCTGTTGCATGTGAAAGTAAAATCTCGCCCGATTACAATGGTATGTGTATTTTTCCCCTAGGCATTTGTAGTTATTGGTTTCGAGTATCAGACTTGCGGAAATTTTGATGGTTTCTCGTCCATTCCTTAACTTCAAACTCCCATATCTCGCGAACGGATTGACGAACTCGAGAAATTCCTGTTGCATCTGAAAGTAGAAACTCGCCTGATTACAATGGTATGTGTATTTTTCTCCTAGGCCATTCCAGTTGTTGGTTTCGAGTATCAGACTTGCGAAAATTTTAATTGTTTCTCAACCATTCCTTAATTTCAAACTCCCATATCTCGCGAACGGATTGACGAACTAGAGAAATTCCTGTTGCATCTGAAAGTAGAAACTCGCCTGATTACAATGGTATGTGTATTTTTCTCCTAGGCCATTCCAGTTGTTGGTTTCGAGTATCAGACTTGCGAAAATTTTAATTGTTTCTCAACCATTCCTTAATTTCAAACTCCCATATCTCGCGAACGGATTGACGAACTAGAGAAATTCCTGTTGCATCTGAAAGTAGAAACTCGCCCGATTACAACGGTATGTGTATTTTTCTACTAGGCCATTCCAGTTGTTGGTTTCGAGTATCAGACCAGCGAAAATTTTTATGGTTCCTCAACCGTTCCTTAACTTCAAACTCCCATATCCCGCGAACGGATTGACGAAATCGAGAAATTCCTGTTGCACGTGAAAGTAGAAAGTCGCCCGATTACAACGGTATGTGTATTTTTCTACTAGGCCATTCCAGTTGTTGGTTTCGGGTATCAGACCAGCGAAAATTTTGGTGGTTTCTCATGTATTCCTTAACTTCAAACTACCATTTCTCGCGAACGGATTGACGAACTTGAGAAATTCCTGTTGCATCTGAAAGTAGAAACTCGCCCGATTACAATGGTATGTGTACTTTTCCCCTAGGCCATTCCAGTTATTGGTTTCGAGTATCAGACCAGCGATAATTTTGATGGTTTCTCAACCATTCCTTAACTTCAAACTCCCACATCCCGCGAACGGATTGACGAACTCGAGAAATTCCTGTTGCATGTGAAAGTAGAAAGTCGCCCGATTACAACGGTATGTGTATTTTTCTCCTAGGCCTTTGTAGTTATTGGTTTCGAGTATCAGACTTGCGAAAACTTCAATGCTTTCACAACCATTCCTTAACTTCAAACTCCCATATCTCGCGAACGGATTGACGAACTCGAGAAATTCCTGTTGCATCTGAAAGCAGAAACTCGCCCGATTACAACGGTATGTGTATTTTTCCCCTAGGCCATAGTAGTTATTCGATTAGAGTATCAGACTTGCGAAAATTTTGATGATTTCTCAACCATTCCTTAACTTCAAACTGCCATATCTCGCGAACGCATTGACGAACTCGAGAAATTCCTGTTGCATCTGAAAGAAGAAACTCGCCCGATTACAAAGATATGTGTATTTTTCCCCTAGGCCATTGTGGTTATTCGATTCGAGTATCAGACTTGCGAAAATTTTGATGATTTCTCAACCATTCCTTAACTTCAAACTGCCATATCTCGCGAACGCATTGACGAACTCGAGAAATTCCTGTTGCATGTGAAAGTAAAATCTCGCCCGATTACAATGGTATGTGTATTTTTCCCCTAGGCATTTGTAGTTATTGGTTTCGAGTATCAGACTTGCGGAAATTTTGATGGTTTCTCGTCCATTCCTTAACTTCAAACTCCCATATCTCGCGAACGGATTGACGAACTCGAGAAATTCCTGTTGCATCTGAAATTTGAAACTCGCCCGATTACAAAGATATGTGTATTTTTCCCCTAGGCCATTGTAGTTATTGGTTTCGGGTATCAGACTTGCGAAAATTTTGATGGTTTCTCAACGATTCCTTAACCTCAAACTCCAATTTCTCGCGAACGGATTGACGAACTCGAGAAATTCCTGTTGCATGTGAAAGTAGAAAGTCGCCCGATTACAACGGTATGTGTATTTTTCTCCTAGGCCTTTGTAGTTATTGGTTTCGAGTATCAGACCTGCGAAAATTTTAATTGTTTCTCAACCATTCCTTAACTTCAAACTCCCATATCTCGCGAACGGATTGACGAACTCGAGAAATTCCTGTTGCATCTGAAAGTAGAAACTCGCCCGATTACAATGGTATGTGTATTTTTCTCCTAGGCCATTCCAGTTGTTGGTTTCGAGTATCAGACCAGCGAAAATTTTGAAGGTTCCTCAAGCATTCCTTAACTTCAAACTTCCATATCTCGCGAACGGATTGATGAACTCTAGAATTTCCTATTGCATCTGAAAGCAGAAACTCGCCCGATTACAACGGTATGTGTATTTTTACCCTAGACCATTGTAGTTATTGGTTTCGAGTATCAGACTTGCGAAAATTTTGAAGGTTTCTCAACCATTCCTTAACTTCAAACTCCCATATCCCGCGAACGGATTGAACAACTCGAGAAATTCCTGTTGCATGTGAAAGTAGAAACTCGCCCGATTACAAAGATATGTGTATTTTTCCCCTAGGCATATGTAGTTATTGGTTTCGAGTATCAGACTTGCGAAAATTTTGATGGTTTCTCAATCATTCCTTAACTTCAAACTCCCATTTCTCGCGAACAGATTGACGAACTCGAGAAATTCCTGTTGCATGTGAAAGTAGAAAGTCGCCCGATTACAACGGTATGTGTATTTTTCTCCTAGGCCATTCCAGTTGTTGGTTTCGAGTATCAGACCAGCGAAAATTTTGAAGGTTCCTCAAGCATTCCTTAACTTCAAACTTCCATATCTCGCGAACAGATTGACGAACTCGAGAATTTCCTATTGCATCTGAATGCAGAAACTCGCCCGATTACAACGGTATGTGTATTTTTGCCCTAGGCCATAGTAGTTGTTGGTTTCGAGTATCAGACCAGCGAAAATTTTGATGGTTTCTCATGTATTCCTTAACTTCACACTTCCATATCTCGCGAACAGATTGACGAACTCGAGAATTTCCTATTGCATCTGAAAGCAGAAACTCGCCCGATTACAACGGTATGTGTATTTTTCCCCTAGACCATTGTAGTTATTGGTTTCGAGTATTAGACTTGCGAAAATTTTGATGGTTTCTCAACCATTCCTTAACCTCCAACTCTCATATCTCGCGAACGGATTGACGAACTCGAGAATTTCCTATTGCATCTGAAAGCAGAAACTCGCCCGATTACAACGGTATGTGTATTTTTCCCCTAGACCATTGTAGTTATTGGTTTCGAGTATTAGACTTGCGAAAATTTTGATGGTTTCTCAACCATTCCTTAACTTCCAACTCTCATATCTCGCGAACGGATTGACGAACTCGAGAATTTCCTATTGCATCTGAAAGCAGAAACTCGCCCGATTGCAACAGTATGTGTATTTTTCCCCTAGGCCATAGTAGTTATTGATTTCGAGTATCAGACTTGCGAAAATTGTGATGGTTTCTCAACCATTCCTTAACTTCCAACTCTCATATCTCGCGAACGGATTGACGAACTCGAGAATTTCCTATTGCATCTGAAAGCAGAAACTCGCCCGATTACAACGGTATGTGTACTTTTCCCCTAGGCCATTCCAGTTATTGGTTTCGAGTATCAGACTTGCGAAAATTTTGATGGTTTCTCAACCATTCCTTAACTTCACACTTCCATATCTCGCGAACAGATTGACGAACTCGAGAATTTCCTATTGCATCTGAAAGCAGAAACTCGCCCGATTACAAAGGTATGTGTATTTTTCCCCTAGACCATTGTAGTTATTGGTTTCGAGTATTAGACTTGCGAAAATTGTGATGGTTTCTCAACCATTCCTTAACTTCCAACTCTCATATCTCGCGAACGGATTGACGAACTCGAGAATTTCCTATTGCATCTGAAAGAAGAAACTCGCCCGATTTCAACAGTATGTGTATTTTTCCCCTAGGCCATAGTAGTTATTGATTTCGAGTATCAGACTTGCGATAATTGTGATGGTTTCTCAACCATTCCTTAACTTCAAACTCCCATATCTCGCGAACGGATTGACGAACTCGAGAATTTCCTATTGCATCTGAAAGCAGAAACTCGCCCGATAGCAACGGTATGTGTACTTTTCCACTAGGCCATTCCAGTTATTGGTTTCGAGTATCAGACTTGCGAAAATTTTGATGGTTTCTCAACCATTCCTTAACTTCAAACTCCCATATCTCGCGAACGGATTGACGAACTCGAGAATTTCCTATAGCATCTGAAAGCAGAAACTCGCCCGATTACAACGGTATGTGTATTTTTCTCCTAGGCCTTTGTAGTTATTGGTTTCGAGTATCAGACTTGCGAAAATTTTGATGGTTTCTCAACCATTCCTTAACTTCACACTTCCATATCTCGCGAACGGATTGACGAACTCGAAAATTTCCTATTGCATCTGAAAGCAGAAACTCGCCTGATTACAATGGTATGTGTACTTTTCCCCTAGGCCATTCCAGTTATTGGTTTCGAGTATCAGACCAGCGAAAATTTTGATGGTTCCTCAACCGTTCCTTAACTTCAAACTCCCATATCCCGCGAACGGATTGACGAACTCGAGAAATTCCTGTTGCATCTGAAAGAAGAAACTCGTCCGATAACAAAGATATGTGTATTTTTCCCCTAGGCCATAGTAGTTATTCGATTAGAGTATCAGACTTGCGAAAATTTTGATGATTTCTCTACCATTCCTTAACTTCAAACTCCCATATCTCGCGAACGGATTGACGAACTCGAGAATTTCCTATAGCATCTGAAAGCAGAAACTCTCCCGATTACAACGGTATGTGTATTTTTCTCCTAGGCCTTTGTAGTTATTGGTTTCGAGTATCAGACTTGCGAAAATTTTGATGGTTTCTCAACCATTCCTTAACTTCACACTTCCATATCTCGCGAACGGATTGACGAACTCGAGAATTTCCTATTGCATCTGAAAGCAGAAACTCGCCTGATTACAATGGTATGTGTACTTTTCCCCTAGGCCATTCCAGTTGTTGGTTTCGAGTATCAGACCAGCGAAAATTTTGATGGTTTCTCAAGCATTCCTTAACTTCAAACTCCCATATCCCGCGAACGGATTGAACAACTCGAGAAATTCCTGTTGCATGTGAAAGTAGAAAGTCGCCCGATTACAACGGTATGTGTATTTTTCTCCTAGGTCTTTGTAGTTATTGGTTTCGAGTATCAGACTTGCGAAAATTTTAATTGTTTCTCAATCATTCCTTAACTTCAAACTCCCATATCCCGCGAACGGATTGACGAACTCGAGAAATTCCCGTTGCATGTGAAAGTAGAAAGTCGCCCGATTACAACGGTATGTGTATTTTTCTCCTAGGCCATTCCAGTTGTTGGTTTCGAGTATCAGACCAGCGAAAATTTTGAAGGTTCCTCAAGCATTCCTTAACTTCAAACTTCCATATCTCGCGAACGGATTGACGAACTCGAGAATTTCCTATTGCATCTGAATGCAGAAACTCGCCCGACTACAACGGTATGTGTATTTTTGCCCTAGGCCATAGTAGTTGTTGGTTTCGAGTATCAGACCAGCGAAAATTTTGATGGTTTCTCATGTATTCCTTAACTTCACACTTCCATATCTCGCGAACAGATTGACGAACTCGAGAATTTCCTATTGCATCTGAAAGCAGAAACTCGCCCGATTACAACGGTATGTGTATTTTTCCCCTAGACCATTGTAGTTATTGGTTTCGAGTATTAGACTTGCGAAAATTTTGATGGTTTCTCAACCATTCCTTAACCTCCAACTCTCATATCTCGCGAACGGATTGACGAACTCGAGAATTTCCTATTGCATCTGAAAGCAGAAACTCGCCCGATTGCAACAGTATGTGTATTTTTCCCCTAGGCCATAGTAGTTATTGATTTCGAGTATCAGACTTGCGAAAATTGTGATGGTTTCTCAACCATTCCTTAACTTCCAACTCTCATATCTCGCGAACGGATTGACGAACTCGAGAATTTCCTATTGCATCTGAAAGCAGAAACTCGCCCGATTACAACGGTATGTGTACTTTTCCCCTAGGCCATTCCAGTTATTGGTTTCGAGTATCAGACTTGCGAAAATTTTGATGGTTTCTCAACCATTCCTTAACTTCACACTTCCATATCTCGCGAACAGATTGACGAACTCGAGAATTTCCTATTGCATCTGAAAGCAGAAACTCGCCCGATTACAACGGTATGTGTATTTTTCCCCTAGACCATTGTAGTTATTGGTTTCGAGTATTAGACTTGCGAAAATTGTGATGGTTTCTCAACCATTCCTTAACTTCCAACTCTCATATCTCGCGAACGGATTGACGAACTCGAGAATTTCCTATTGCATCTGAAAGAAGAAACTCGCCCGATTTCAACAGTATGTGTATTTTTCCCCTAGGCCATAGTAGTTATTGATTTCGAGTATCAGACTTGCGATAATTGTGATGGTTTCTCAACCATTCCTTAACTTCAAACTCCCATATCTCGCGAACGGATTGACGAACTCGAGAATTTCCTATTGCATCTGAAAGCAGAAACTCGCCCGATTACAACGGTATGTGTACTTTTCCACTAGCCATTCCAGTTATTGGTTTCGAGTATCAGACTTGCGAAAATTTTGATGGTTTCTCAACCATTCCTTAACTTCAAACTCCCATATCTCGCGAACGGATTGACGAACTCCAGAATTTCCTATTGCATCTGAAAGCAGAAACTCGCCTGATTACAATGGTATGTGTACTTTTCCCCTAGGCCATTCCAGTTAGTGGTTTCGAGTATCAGACCAGCGAAAATTTTGATGGTTCCTCAACCGTTCCTTAACTTCAAACTCCCATATCCCGCGAACGGATTGACGAACTCGAGAAATTCCTGTTGCATCTGAAAGAAGCAACTCGTCCGATAACAAAGATATGTGTATTTTTCCCCTAGGCCATAGTAGTTATTCGATTAGAGTATCAGACTTGCGAAAATTTTGATGATTTCTCAACCATTCCTTAACTTCAAACTGCCATATCTCGCGAACGCATTGACGAACTCGAGAAATTCCTGTTGCATCTGAAAGAAGAAACTCGCCCGATTACAAAGATATGTGTATTTTTCCCCTAGGCCATTGTGGTTATTCGATTCGAGTATCAGACTTGCGAAAATTTTGATGATTTCTCAACCATTCCTTAACTTCAAACTGCCATATCTCGCGAACGCATTGACGAACTCGAGAAATTCCTGTTGCATGTGAAAGTAAAATCTCGCCCGATTACAATGGTATGTGTATTTTTCCCCTAGGCATTTGTAGTTATTGGTTTCGAGTATCAGACTTGCGGAAATTTTGATGGTTTCTCGTCCATTCCTTAACTTCAAACTCCCATATCTCGCGAACGGATTGACGAACTCGAGAAATTCCTGTTGCATCTGAAATTTGAAACTCGCCCGATTACAAAGATATGTGTATTTTTCCCCTAGGCCATTGTAGTTATTGGTTTCGGGTATCAGACTTGCGAAAATTTTGATGGTTTCTCAACGATTCCTTAACCTCAAACTCCAATTTCTCGCGAACGGATTGACGAACTCGAGAAATTCCTGTTGCATGTGAAAGTAGAAAGTCGCCCGATTACAACGGTATGTGTATTTTTCTCCTAGGCCTTTGTAGTTATTGGTTTCGAGTATCAGACCTGCGAAAATTTTAATTGTTTCTCAACCATTCCTTAACTTCAAACTCCCATATCTCGCGAACGGATTGACGAACTCGAGAAATTCCTGTTGCATCTGAAAGTAGAAACTCGCCCGATTACAAAGATATGTGTATTTTTCCCCTAGGCCATTGTAGTTATTGGTTTCGGGTATCAGACTTGCGAAAATTTTGATGGTTTCTCAACCATTCCTTAACTTCAAACTCCCATTTCTCGCGAACGGATTGACGAACTCGAGAAATTCCTGTTGCATCTGAAAGTAGAAACTCGCCTGATTACAATGGTATGTGTATTTTTCTCCTAGGCCATTCCAGTTGTTGGTTTCGAGTATCAGACTTGCGAAAATTTTAATTGTTTCTCAACCATTCCTTAATTTCAAACTCCCATATCTCGCGAACGGATTGACGTACTAGAGAAATTCCTGTTGCATCTGAAAGTAGAAACTCGCCCGATTACAACGGTATGTGTATTTTTCTACTAGGCCATTCCAGTTGTTGGTTTCGAGTATCAGACCAGCGAAAATTTTTATGGTTCCTCAACCGTTCCTTAACTTCAAACTCCCACATCCCGCGAACGGATTGACGAAATCGAGAAATTCCTGTTGCACGTGAAAGTAGAAAGTCGCCCGATTACAACGGTATGTGTATTTTTCTACTAGGCCATTCCAGTTGTTGGTTTCGGGTATCAGACCAGCGAAAATTTTGGTGGTTTCTCATGTATTCCTTAACTTCAAACTACCATTTCTCGCGAACGGATTGACGAACTTGAGAAATTCCTGTTGCATCTGAAAGTAGAAACTCGCCCGATTACAATGGTATGTGTACTTTTCCCCTAGGCCATTCCAGTTATTGGTTTCGAGTATCAGACCAGCGATAATTTTGATGGTTTCTCAACCATTCCTTAACTTCAAACTCCCACATCCCGCGAACGGATTGACGAACTCGAGAAATTCCTGTTGCATGTGAAAGTAGAAAGTCGCCCGATTACAACGGTATGTGTATTTTTCTCCTAGGCCTTTGTAGTTATTGGTTTCGAGTATCAGACTTGCGAAAACTTCAATGCTTTCACAACCATTCCTTAACTTCAAACTCCCATATCTCGCGAACGGATTGACGAACTCGAGAAATTCCTGTTGCATCTGAAAGCAGAAACTCGCCCGATTACAACGGTATGTGTATTTTTACCCTAGACCATTGTAGTTATTGGTTTCGAGTATCAGACTTGCGAAAATTTTGATGGTTTCTCAACCATTCCTTAACTTCAATCTCCCATATCTCGCGAACGGATTGACGAACTCGAGAAATTCCTGTTGCATCTGAAAGTAGAAAATCGCCCGATTACAACGGTATGTGTATTTTTGCCCTAGGCCATTGTAGCTATTGGATTCGCGTATCAGACTTGCGAAAATTTTGATGATTTCTCAACCATTCCTTAACTTCAAACTCCCATATCTCGCGAACGGATTGACGAACTCGAGAAATTCCTGTTGCATCTGAAAGCAGAAACTCGCCCGATTACAACGGTGTGTGTACTTTCCCCTAGGCCATTCCAGTTGTTGGTTTCGAGTATCAGACCAGCGAAAATTTTGATGGTTTCTCAAGCATTCCTTAACTTCAAACTCCCGTTTCTCGCGAACGGATTGACGAACTCGAGATATTCCTGTTGCATCTGAAAGTAGAAACTCGCCTGATTACAATGGTATGTGTACTTTTCCTCTAGGCCATTCCAGTTATTGGTTTCGAGTATCAGACGAGCGAAAATTTTGATGGTTCCTCAACCGTTCCTTAACTTCAAACTCCCATATCCCGCGAACGGATTGACGAACTCGAGAAATTCCTATTGCATGTGAAAGTAGAAAGTCGCCCGATTACAACGGTGTGTGTATTTTTCTACTAGGCCATTCCAGTTGTTGGTTTCGAGTATCAGACCAGCGAAAATTTTGATGGTTCCTCAAACATTCCTGAACTTCAAACTTCCATATCTCGCGAACGGATTGACGAACTCTAGAATTTCCTATTGCATCTGAAAGCAGAAACTCGCCCGATTACAACGGTATGTGTATATTTACCCTAGACCATTGTTGTTATTGGTTTCGAGTATCAGACTTGCGAAAATTTTGATGGTTTCTCAACCATTCCTTAACTTCAAACTCCCATATCTCGCGAACGGATTGACGAACTCGAGAAATTCCTGTTGCATCTGAAAGTAGAAAATCGCCCGATTACAACGGTATGTGTATTTTTGCCCTAGGCCATTGTAGTTATTGGATTCGCGTATCAGACTTGCGAAAATTTTGATGATTTCTCAACCATTCCTTAACTTCAAACTCCCATATCTCGCGAACGGATTGACGAACTCGAGAAATTCCTGTTGCATCTGAAAGCAGAAACTCGCCCGATTACAACGGTGTGTGTACTGTCCCCTAGGCCATTCCAGTTGTTGGTTTCGAGTATCAGACCTGCGAAAATTTTGATGGTTTCTCAAGCATTCCTTAACTTCAAACTTCCATATCTCGCGAACGCATTGACGAACTCGAGAATTTCCTATTGCATGTGAAAGTAGAAAGTCGCCCGATTACAACGGTGTGTGTATTTTTCTACTAGGCCATTCCAGTTGTTGGTTTCGAGTATCAGACCAGCGAAAATTTTGATGGTTCCTCAAACATTCCTGAACTTCAAACTTCCATATCTCGCGAACGGATTGACGAACTCTAGAATTTCCTATTGCATCTGAAAGCAGAAACTCGCCCGATTACAACGGTATGTGTATATTTACCCTAGACCATTGTAGTTATTGGTTTCGAGTATCAGACTTGCGAAAATTTTGATGGTTTCTCAACCATTCCTTAACTTCAAACTCCCATATCTCGCGAACGGATTGACGAACTCGAGAAATTCCTGTTGCATCTGAAAGTAGAAAATCGCCCGATTACAACGGTATGTGTATTTTTGCCCTAGGCCATTGTAGTTATTGGATTCGCGTATCAGACTTGCGAAAATTTTGATGATTTCTCAACCATTCCTTAACTTCAAACTCCCATATCTCGCGAACGGATTGACGAACTCGAGAAATTCCTGTTGCATCTGAAAGCAGAAACTCGCCCGATTACAACGGTGTGTGTACTGTCCCCTAGGCCATTCCAGTTGTTGGTTTCGAGTATCAGATCTGCGAAAATTTTGATGGTTTCTCAAGCATTCCTTAACTTCAAACTTCCATATCTCGCGAACGCATTGACGAACTCGAGAATTTCCTATTGCATCTGAATGCAGAAACTCGCCCGATTACAACGGTATGTGTATTTTTGCCCTAGGCCATAGTAGTTGTTGGTTTCGAGGATTAGACCAGCGAAAATTTTGATGGTTTCTCATGTATTCCTTAACTTCAAACTTCCATATCTCGCGAACGGATTGACGAACTCGAGAATTTCCTATTGCATCTGAAAGCAGAAACTCGCCCGATTACAACGGTTTGTGTATTTTTGCCCTAGGCCATAGTAGTTGTTGGTTTCGAGGATCAGACCAGCGAAAATTTTGATGGTTTCTCATGTATTCCTTAACTTCAAACTTCCATATCTCGCGAACGGATTGACGGACTCGAGAATTTCCTATTGCATCTGATAGCAGAAACTCGCCCGATTACAACGGTATGTGTATTTTTGCCCTAGGCCATAGTAGTTATTGGATTCGAGTATCAGACTTGCGAAAATTTTGATGATTTCTCAACCACTCCTTAACTTCAAACTCCCATATCTCCCGAACGGATTGATGAACTCGAGAAATTCCTGTTGCATCTGAAAGTAGAGACTCGCCCGATTACAAATATATGGGTATTTTTCCCCTAGGCCATTGTAGTTATTGATTTCGGGTATCAGACTTGCGAAAATTTTGATGGTTTCTCAACCATTCCTTAACTTCAAACTCCCATTTCTCGCGAACGGATTGACGAACTCTAGAAATTCCTGTTGCATCTGAAAGTAGAAACTCGCCTGATTACAATGGTATGTGTACTTTTCCCCTAGGCCATTCCAGTTAGTGGTTTCGAGTATCAGACCAGCGAAAATTTTGATGGTTACTCAACCATTCCTTAACTTCAAACTCCCATTTCTCGCGAACGGATTGACGAACTCGAGAAATTCCTATTGCATCTGAAAGCAGAAACTCGCCCGATTACAACGGTATGTGTACTTTTCCCCTAGGCCATTCCAGTTATTGGTTTCGAGTATCAGACGCGAAAATTCTGATGGTTTCTCAACCATTCCTTAACTTCACACTTCCATATCTCGCGAACGGATTGACGAACTCGAGAATTTCCTATTGCATCTGAAAGCAGAAGCTCGCCCGATTACAACGGTATGTGTATTTTTCCCCTAGACCATTGTAGTTATTGGTTTCGAGTATCAGACTTGCGAAATTTTTGTTGGTTTCTCAACCATTCCTTAACTTCAAACTCCCATATCTCGCGAACGGATTGACGAACTCGAGAAATTCCTGTTGCATCTGAACGTAGAAAATCGCCCAATTACAACGGTATGTGTATTTTTGCCCTAGGCCATGGTAGTTATTGGATTCGCGTATCAGACTTGCGAAAATTTTGATGATTTCTCAACCATTCCTTAACTTCAAACTCCCATGTCCCGCGAACCGATTGACGAACTCGAGATATTCCTGTTGCATGTGAAAGTAGAAACTCGCCCGATTACAAAGATATGTGTATTTTTCCCCTAGGCCAATGTTGTTATTGGATACGCGTATCAGACTTGCGAAAATTTTAATTGTTTCTCAACCATTCCTTAACTTCAAACTCCCATATCCCGCGAACGGATTAACGAACTCGAGAAATTCCTGTTGCATCTGAAAGTAGAAACTCGCCCGATTACAAGGATATGTGTATTTTTCCCCTAGGCCATTGTAGTTATTGGTTTCGGGTATCATACTTGCGAAAATTTTGATGGTTTCTCAACGATTCCTTAACTTCAAACTCCATTTTCTCGCGAACGGATTGACGAACTCGAGAAATTCCTGTTGCATCTGAAAGTAGAAACTCGCCCGATTACAATGGTATGTGTACTTTTCCCCTAGGCCATTCCAGTTATTGGTTTCGAGTATCAGACCAGCGAAAATTTTGATGGTTTCTCAACCATTCCTTAACTTCAAACTCCCATATCCCGCGAACGGATTGACGAACTCGAAAAATTCCTGTTGCATCTGAAAGTAGAAACTCGCCCGATTACAACGGTATGTGTACTTTCCCCTAGGCCATTCCAGTTGTTGGTTTCGAGTATCAGACCAGCGAAAATTTTGATGGTTTCTCAACCATTCCTTAACTTCAAACTCCCATATCCCGCGAACGGATTGACGAACTCGAGAAATTCCTGTTGCATGTGAAAGTAGAAAGTCGCCCGATTACAACGGTGTGTGTATTTTTCTACTAGGCCATTCCAGTTGTTGGTTTCGAGTATCAGACCAGGGAAAATTTTGATGGTTCCTCAAACATTCCTGAGCTTCAAACTTCCATATCTCGCGAATGGATTGACGAACTCTAGAATTTCCTATTGCATCTGAAAGCAGAAACTCGCCCGATTACAACGGTATGTGTATTTTTACCCTAGACCATTGTAGTTATTGGTTTCGAGTATCAGACTTGCGAAAATTTTGATGGTTTCTCAACCATTCCTTAACTTCAAACTCCCATATCTCGCGAACGGATTGACGAACTCGAGAAATTCCTGTTGCATCTGAAAGTAGAAAATCGCCCGATTACAACGGTATGTGTATTTTTGCCCTAGGCCATTGTAGTTATTGGATTCGCGTATCAGACTTGCGAAAATTTTGATGATTTCTCAACCATTCCTTAACTTCAAACTCCCATATCTCGCGAACGGATTGACGAACTCGAGAAATTCCTGTTGCATCTGAAAGCAGAAACTCGCCCGATTACAACGGTGTGTGTACTTTCCCCTAGGCCATTCCAGTTGTTGGTTTCGAGTATCAGACCAGCGAAAATTTTGATGGTTTCTCAAGCATTCCTTAACTTCAAACTCCCATTTCTCGCGAACGGATTGACGAACTCGAGATATTCCTGTTGCATCTGAAAGTAGAAACTCGCCTGATTACAATGGTATGTGTACTTTTCCTCTAGGCCATTCCAGTTATTGGTTTCGAGTATCAGACGAGCGAAAATTTTGATGGTTCCTCAACCGTTCCTTAACTTCAAACTCCCATATCCCGCGAACGGATTGACGAACTCGAGAAATTCCTGTTGCATGTGAAAGTAGAAAGTCGCCCGATTACAACGGTGTGTGTATTTTTCTACTAGGCCATTCCAGTTGTTGGTTTCGAGTATCAGACCAGCGAAAATTTTGATGGTTCCTCAAACATTCCTGAACTTCAAACTTCCATATCTCGCGAACGGATTGACGAACTCTAGAATTTCCTATTGCATCTGAAAGCAGAAACTCGCCCGATTACAACGGTATGTGTATTTTTACCCTAGACCATTGTAGTTATTGGTTTCGAGTATCAGACTTGCGAAAATTTTGATGGTTTCTCAACCATTCCTTAACTTCAAACTCCCATATCTCGCGAACGGATTGACGAACTCGAGAAATTCCTGTTGCATCTGAAAGTAGAAAATCGCCCGATTACAACGGTATGTGTATTTTTGCCCTAGGCCATTGTAGTTATTGGATTCGCGTATCAGACTTGCGAAAATTTTGATGATTTCTCAACCATTCCTTAACTTCAAACTCCCATATCTCGCGAACGGATTGACGAACTCGAGAAATTCCTGTTGCATCTGAAAGCAGAAACTCGCCCGATTACAACGGTGTGTGTACTTTCCCCTAGGCCATTCCAGTTGTTGGTTTCGAGTATCAGACCAGCGAAAATTTTGATGGTTTCTCCAGCATTCCTTAACTTCAAACTTCCATATCTCGCGAACGCATTGACGAACTCGAGAATTTCCTATTGCATCTGAATGCAGAAACTCGCCCAATTACAACGGTATGTGTATTTTTGCCCTAGGCCATAGTAGTTGTTGGTTTCGAGGATTAGACCAGCGAAAATTTTGATGGTTTCTCATATATTCCTTAACTTCAAACTTCCATATCTCGCGAACGGATTGACGGACTCGAGAATTTCCTATTGCATCTGAAAGCAGAAACTCGCCCGATTACAACGGTATGTGTATTTTTGCCCTAGGCCATAGTAGTTGTTGGTTTCGAGGATCAGACCAGCGAAAATTTTGATGGTTTCTCATGTATTCCTTAACTTCAAACTTCCATATCTCGCGAACGGATTGACGGACTCGAGAATTTCCTATTGCATCTGATAGCAGAAACTCGCCCGATTACAACGGTATGTGTATTTTTGCCCTAGGCCATTGTAGTTATTGATTTCGGGTATCAGACTTGCGAAAATTTTGATGGTTTCTCAACCATTCCTTAACTTCAAACTCCCATTTCTCGCGAACGGATTGACGAACTCGAGAAATTCCTGTTGCATGTGAAAGTAGAAAGTCGCCCGATTACAACGGTGTGTGTATTTTTCTACTAGGCCATTCCAGTTGTTGGTTTCGAGTATCAGACCAGCGAAAATTTTGATGGTTCCTCAAACATTCCTGAACTTCAAACTTCCATATCTCGCGAACGGATTGACGAACTCTAGAATTTCCTATTGCATCTGAAAGCAGAAACTCGCCCGATTACAACGGTATGTGTATTTTTGCCCTAGGCCATTGTAGTTATTGGATTCGCGTATCAGACTTGCGAAAATTTTGATGATTTCTCAACCATTCCTTAACTTCAAACTCCCATATCTCGCGAACGGATTGACGAACTCGAGAAATTCCTGTTGCATCTGAAAGCAGAAACTCGCCCGATTACAACGGTGTGTGTACTTTCCCCTAGGCCATTCCAGTTGTTGGTTTCGAGTATCAGACCAGCGAAAATTTTGATGGTTTCTCAAGCATTCCTTAACTTCAAACTCCCATTTCTCGCGAACGGATTGACGAACTCGAGATATTCCTGTTGCATCTGAAAGTAGAAACTCGCCTGATTACAATGGTATGTGTACTTTTCCTCTAGGCCATTCCAGTTATTGGTTTCGAGAATCAGACGAGCGAAAATTTTGATGGTTCCTCAACCGTTCCTTAACTTCAAACTCCCATATCCCGCGAACGGATTGACGAACTCGAGAAATTCCTGTTGCATGTGAAAGTAGATAGTCGCCCGATTACAACGGTGTGTGTATTTTTCTACTAGGCCATTCCAGTTGTTGGTTTCGAGTATCAGACCAGCGAAAATTTTGATGGTTCCTCAAACATTCCTGAACTTCAAACTTCCATATCTCGCGAACGGATTGACGAACTCTAGAATTTCCTATTGCATCTGAAAGCAGAAACTCGCCCGATTACAACGGTATGTGTATTTTTACCCTAGACCATTGTAGTTATTGGTTTCGAGTATCAGACTTGCGAAAATTTTGATGGTTTCTCAACCATTCCTTAACTTCAAACTCCCATATCTCGCGAACGGATTGACGAACTCGAGAAATTCCTGTTGCATCTGAAAGTAGAAAATCGCCCGTTTACAACGGTATGTGTATTTTTGCCCTAGGCCATTGTAGTTATTGGATTCGCGTATCAGACTTGCGAAAATTTTGATGATTTCTCAACCATTCCTTAACTTCAAACTCCCATATCTCGCGAACGGATTGACGAACTCGAGAAATTCCTGTTGCATCTGAAAGCAGAAACTCGCCCGATTACAACGGTGTGTGTACTTTCCCCTAGGCCATTCCAGTTGTTGGTTTCGAGTATCAGAACAGCGAAAATTTTGATGGTTTCTCCAGCATTCCTTAACTTCAAACTTCCATATCTCGCGAACGCATTGACGAACTCGAGAATTTCCTATTGCATCTGAATGCAGAAACTCGCCCAATTACAACGGTATGTGTATTTTTGCCCTAGGCCATAGTAGTTGTTGGTTTCGAGGATTAGACCAGCGAAAATTTTGATGGTTTCTCATGTATTCCTTAACTTCAAACTTCCATATCTCGCGAACGGATTGACGAACTCGAGAATTTCCTATTGCATCTGAAAGCAGAAACTCGCCCGATTACAACGGTATGTGTATTTTTGCCCTAGGCCATAGTAGTTGTTGGTTTCGAGGATCAGACCAGCGAAAATTTTGATGGTTTCTCATGTATTCCTTAACTTCAAACTTCCATATCTCGCGAACGGATTGACGGACTCGAGAATTTCCTATTGCATCTGATAGCAGAAACTCGCCCGATTACAACGGTATGTGTATTTTTGCCCTAGGCCATTGTAGTTATTGATTTCGGGTATCAGACTTGCGAAAATTTTGATGGTTTCTCAACCATTCCTTAACTTCAAACTCCCATTTCTCGCGAACGGATTGACGAACTCGAGAAATTCCTGTTGCATCTGAAAGTAGAAACTCGCCTGATTACAATGGTATGTGTACTTTTCCCCTAGGCCATTCCAGTTATTGGTTTCGAGTATCAGACCAGCGAAAATTTTGATGGTTTCTCAACCATTCCTTAACTTCAAACTCCCATTTCTCGCGAACGGATTGACGAACTCGAGAAATTCCTATTGCATCTGAAAGCAGAAACTCGCCCGATTACAACGGTATGTGTACTTTTCCCCTAGGCCATTCCAGTTATTGGTTTCGAGTATCAGACTTGCGAAAATTCTGATGGTTTCTCAACCATTCCTTAACTTCACACTTCCATATCTCGCGAACGGATTGACGAACTCGAGAATTTCCTATTGCATCTGAAAGCAGAAACTCGCCCGATTACAACGGTATGTGTATTTTTGCCCTAGGCCATTGTAGTTATTGGATTCGCGTATCAGACTTGCGAAAATTTTGATGATTTCTCAACCATTCCTTAACTTCAAACTCCCATGTCCCGCGAACCGATTGACGAACTCGAGATATTCCTGTTGCATGTGAAAGTAGAAACTCGCCCGATTACAAAGATATGTGTATTTTTCCCCTAGGCCAATGTTGTTATTGGATACGCGTATCAGACTTGCGAAAATTTTGATGATTTCTCAACCATTCCTTAACTTCAAACTCCCATGTCCCGCGAACCGATTGACGAACTCGAGATGTTCCTGTTGCATGTGAAAGTAGAAAGTCGCCCGATTACAACTGTATGTGTATTTTTCTCCTAGGCCATTCCAGTTATTGGTTTGGAGTATCAGACTTGCGAAAATTTGGATGGTTTCTCAACCATTCCTCATTTTCACACTTCCATATCTCGCGAACGGATTGTCGAACTCGGGAATTTCCTATTGCATCTGAAAGCAGAAACTCGCCCGATTACAACGGTGTGTGTACTTTTCCCCTAGGGCATTCCAGTTGTTGGTTTCGAGTATCTGAGCAGCGTAAATTTTGATGGTTTCTCAACCATTCCTTAATTTCAAACTCTCATATCTCGCGAACGGATTGACGAACTCGAGAATTTCCTATTGCATCTGAAAGCAGAAACTCGCCCTATTACAACGGTATGTGTATTTCTCCTCTAGGCCTCTGTAGTTATTGGTTTCGAGTATCAGACTTGCGAAAATTTTGATGGTCTCTCAACCATTCCTTAACTTCAAACTCCCATATCTCGCAAACGGATTGACGAACTCGAGAATTTCCTATTGCATCTGAAAGCAGAAACTCGCCCGATTACAACGGTATGTGTATTTTTGCCCTAGGCCATAGTAGTTATTGGATTCGTGTATCAGACTTGCGAAAATTTTGATGATTTCTCAACCATTCCTTAACTTCAAACTCCCATATCTCGCGAACGGATTGACGAACTCGAGAAATTCCTGTTGCATCTGAAAGTAGAAACTCGCCCGATTACAAAGATATGTGTATTTTTCCCCTAGGCCATTGTAGTTATTGGTTTCGGGTATCAGACTTTCGAAAATTTTGATGGTTTCTCAACGATTCCTTAACTTCAAACTCCCATTTCTCGCGAACGGATTGACGAACTCGAGAAATTCCTGCTGCATCTGAAAGTAGAAACTCGCCCGATTAGAATGTTATGTGTACTTTTCCCCAAGGCCATTCCAGTTATTGGTTTCGAGTATCAGACCAGCGAAAATTTTGATGGATTCTCAACCATTCCTTAACTTCAAACTCCCATATCTCGCGAACGGATTGACGAACTCGAGAATTTCCTGTTGCATGTGAAAGTAGAAAGTCGCCCGATTACAACGGTATGTGTATTTTTTTCCTAGGCCTTTGTAGTTATTGGTTTCGAGTATCAGACTTGCGAAAATTTTAATGGTTTCTCAAACATTCCTTAACTTCAAACTCCCATATCTCGCGAACGGATTGACGAACTCGAGAAATTCCTGTCGCATCTGAAAGCAGAAACTCGCCCGATTACAAAGATATGTGTATTTTTCCCCTAGGCCATTGTAGCTACTGGTTTCGAGTATCAGACTTGCGAAAATTTTGATGGTCTCTCAACCATTCCTTAACTTCAAACTCCCATATCTCGCGAACGGATTGACGAACTCGAGAAATTCCTGTCGCATCTGAAAGTAGAAACTCGCCCGATTACAAAGATATGTGTATTTTTCCCCTAGGCCATTGTAGTTACTGGTTTCGAGTATCAGACTTGCGAAAATTTTGATGGTCTCTCAATCATTCCTTAACTTCAAACTCCCATATCTCGCGAACGGATTGACGAACTCGAGAATTTGCTATTGCATCTGAATGCAGAAACTCGCCCGATTACAACGGTATGTGTATTTTTGCCCTAGGCCATAGTAGTTGTTGGTTTCGAGGACCAGACCAGCGAAAATTTTGATGGTTTCTCATGTATTCCTTAACTTCAAACTCCCATATCTCGCGAACGGATTGACGAACTCGAGAATTTCCTATTGCATCTGAAAGCAGAAACTCGCCCGATTACAAAGATATGTGTATTTTTCCCCTAGGCCATTGTAGTTATTGGTTTCGGGTATCAGACTTTCGAAAATTTTGATGGTTTCTCAACGATTCCTTAACTTCAAACTCCCATTTCTCGCGAACGGATTGACGAACTCGAGAAATTCCTGTTGCATCTGAAAGTAGAAACTCGCCCGATTAGAATGTTATGTGTACATTTCCCCTAGGCCATTCCAGTTATTGGTTTCGAATATCAGACCAGCGAAAATTTTGATGGTTTCTCAACCATTCCTTAACTTCAAACTCCCATATCTCGCGAACGGATTGACGAACTCGAGAAATTCCTGTTGCATCTGAAAGTAGAAACTCGCCCGATTACAACGGTATGTGTATTTTTCTACTAGGCCATTCCAGTTGTTGGTTTCGGGTATCAGACTTCCGAAAATTTTGATGGTTTCTCAACGATTCCTTAACTTCAAACTCCCATTTCTCGCGAACGGATTGACGAACTCGAGAAAATCCTGTTGCATCTGAAAGAAGAAACTCGCCCGATTAGAATGTTATGTGTACTTCTCCCCTAGGCCATTCCAGTTATTGGTTTCGAGTATCAGACCAGCGAAAATTTTGATGGTTTCTCAACCATTCCTTAACTTCAAACTCCCATATCTCGCGAACGGATTGACGAACTCGAGAAATTCCTGTTGCATCTGAAAGTAGAAACTCGCCCGATTACAACGGTATGTGTATTTTTCTACTAGGCCATTCCAGTTGTTGGTTTCGGGTATCAGACTTCCGAAAATTTTGATGGTTTCTCAACCATTCCTTAACTTCAAACTCCCATATCTCGCGAACGGATTGACGAACTCGAGAAATTCCTATTGCATCTGAAAGCAGAAACTCGCCCGATTACAACGGTATGTGTATTTTTCCTCTACGCCTTTGTAGTTATTGGTTTCGAGTATCAGACTTGCGAAAATTTTGATGGACTCTCAACCATTCCTTAACTTCAAACTCCCATACCTCGCGAACGGATTGACGAACTCGAGAAATTCCTGTTGCATGTGAAAGTAGAAAGTCGCCCGATTACAACGGTATGTGTATTTTTTTCCTGGGCCTTTGTAGTTATTGGTTTCGAGTATCAGACTTGCGAAAATTTTAATGGTTTCTCAAACATTCCTTAACTTCAAACTCCCATATCTCGCGAACGGATTGACGAACTCGAGAAATTCCTGTCGCATCTGAAAGTAGAAACTCGCCCGATTACAAAGATATGTGTATTTTTCCCCTAGGCCATTGTAGTTACTGGTTTCGAGTATCAGACTTGCGAAAATTTTGATGGTCTCTCAACCATTCCTTAACTTCAAACTCCCATATCTCGCGAACGGATTGACGAACTCGAGAAATTCCTGTCGCATCTGAAAGTAGAAACTCGCCCGATTACAAAGATATGTGTATTTTTCCCCTAGGCATATGTAGTTATTGGTTTCGAGTATCAGACTTGCGAAAATTTTGATGGTTTCTCAATCATTCCTTAACTTCAAACTCCCATTTCTCGCGAACAGATTGACGAACTCGAGAAATTCCTGTTGCATGTGAAAGTAGAAAGTCGCCCGATTACAACGGTATGTGTATTTTTCTCCTAGTCCATTCCAGTTGTTGGTTTCGAGTATCAGACCAGCGAAAATTTTGATGGTTTCTCCAGCATTCCTTACCTTCAAACTTCCATATCTCGCGAACGGATTGACGAACTCGAGAATTTCCTATTGCATCTGAATGCAGAAACTCGCCCGATTACAACGGTATGTGTATTTTTGCCCTAGACCATAGTAGTTGTTGGTTTCGAGTATCAGACCAGCGAAAATTTTGATGGTTTCTCATGTATTCCTTAACTTCAAACTTCCATATCTTGCGAACGGATTGACGAACTCGAGAATTTCCTATTGCATCTGAAAGCAGAAACTCGCCCGATTACAACGGTATGTGTATTTTTGCCCTAGGCCATAGTAGTTACTCGATTCGAGTATCAGACTTGCGAAAATTTTGATGGTTTCTCAACCATTCCTTAACTTCAAACTGCCATATCTCGCGAACGCATTGACGAACTCGAGAAATTCCAGTTGCATGTGAAAGTAGAATCTCGCCCGATTACAATGGCATGTGTATTTTTCCCCTAGGCATTTGTAGTTATTGGTTTCGAGTATCAGACTTGCGAAAATTTTGTTGGTTTCTCAACCATTCCTTAACTTCAAACTCCCATATCTCGCGAACGGAATGACGAACTCGAGAAATTCCTGTTGCATCTGAAAGTAGAAACTCGCCCGATTACAAAGATATGTGTATTTTTCCCCTAGGCCATTGTAGTTATTGGTTTCGGGTATCAGACTTGCGAAAATTTTGATGGTTTCTCAACGATTCCTTAACTTCAAACTCCCATTTCTCGCGAACGGATTGACGAACTCGAGAAATTCCTGTTGCGTCTGAAAGTAGAAACTCGCCCGATTACAATGGTATGTGTACTTTTCCCCTAGGCCATTCCAGTTATTGGTTTCGAGTATCAGACTTGCGAAAATTTTGATGGTTTCTCAACCATTCCTTAACTTCAAACTCCCATATCCCGCGAACGGATTGACGAACTCGAGAAATACCTGTTGCATGTGAAAGTAGAATGTCGCCCGATTACAACGGTATGAGTATTTTTCTCCTAGGCCTTTGTAGTTATTGGTTTCGAGTATCAGAACAGCGAAAATTTTGATGGTTTCTCAAGCATTCCTTAACTTCAAACTTCCATATCTCGCGAACGCATTGACGAACTCGTGAATTTTCTATTGCATCTGAATGCAGAAACTCGCCCGATTACAATGGTATGTGTATTTTTGCCCTAGGCCATAGTAGTTGTTGGTTTCGAGTATCAGAACAGCGAAAATTTTGATGGTTTCTCAAGCATTCCTTAACTTCAAACTTCCATATCTCGCGAACGCATTGACGAACTCGAGAATTTTCTATTGCATCTGAAAGTAGAAACTCGCCCGATGACAAAGGTATGTGTATTTTTGCCCTAGGCCATAGTAGTTGTTGGTTTCGAGGATCAGACCAGCGAAAATTTTGATGGTTTCTCATGTATTCCTTAACTTCAAACTTCCATATCTCGCGAACGGATTGACGAACTCGAGAATTTCCTATTGCATCTGAAAGCAGAAACTCGCCCGACTACAACGGTATGTGTATTTTTCCTCTAGGCCTTTGTAGTTATTGGTTTCGAGTATCAGACTTGCGAAAATTTTGATGGTCTCTCAACCATTCCTTAAATTCAAACTCCCATATCTCGCGAACGGATTGACGAACTCGAGAATTCCTGTTGCATGTGAAAGTAGAAAGTCGCCCGATTACAACGGTATGTGTATTTTTTTCCTAGGCCTTTGTAGTTATTGGTTTCGAGTATCAGACTTTCGAAAATTTTAATGGTTTCTCAAACATTCCTTAACTTCAAACTCCCATATCTCGCGAAAGGATTGACGAACTCGAGAAATTCCTGTTGCATCTGAAAGTAGAAACTCGCCCGATGACAACGGTATGTGTATTTTTCTACTAGGCCATTCCAGTTGTTGGTTTCGAGTATCAGACCAGCGAAAATTTTGATGGTTTCTCATGTATTCCTTAACTTCAAACTTCCATATCTTGCGAACGGATTGACGAACTCGAGAATTTCCTATTGCATCTGAAAGCAGAAACTCGCCCGATTACAACGGTATGTTTATTTTTCCTCTACGCCTTTGTAGTTATTGGTTTCGAGTATCAGTCTTGCGAAAATTTTGATGGACTCTCAACCATTCCTTAACTTCAAACTCCCATATCTCGCGAACGGATTGACGAACTCGAGAAATTCCTGTTGCATGTGAAAGTAGAAAGTCGCCCGATTACAACGGTATGTGTATTTTTTTCCTAGGCCTTTGTAGTTATTGGTTTCGAGTATCAGACTTGCGAAAATTTTAATGGTTTCTCAAACATTCCTTAACTTCAAACTCCCATATCTCGCGAACGGATTGACGAACTCGAGAAATTCCTGTCGCATCTGAAAGTAGAAACTCGCCCGATTACAAAGATATGTGTATTTTTCCCCTAGGCCATTGTAGTTACTGGTTTCGAGTATCAGACTTGCGAAAATTTTGATGGTCTCTCAACCATTCCTTAACTTCAAACTCCCATATCTCGCGAACGGATTGACGAACTCGAGTATTTGCTATTGCATCTGAATGCAGAAACCCGCCCGATTACAACGGTATGTGTATTTTTGCCCTAGGCCATAGTAGTTGTTGGTTTCGAGGACCAGACCAGCGAAAATTTTGATGGTTTCTCATGTATTCCTTAACTTCAAACTTCCATATCTCGCGAACGGATTGACGAACTCGAGAATTTCCTATTGCATCTGAAAGCAGAAACTCGCCCGATTACAACGGTATGTGTATTTTTGCCCTAGGCCATAGTAGTTATTGGATTCGAGAATCAGACTTGCGAAAATTTTGATGATTTCTCAACCATTCCTTAACTTCAAACTTCCATATCTCGCGAACGCATTGACGAACTCGAGAAATTCCTGTTGCATGTGAAAGTAGAATCTCGCCTGATTACAATGGTATGTGCATTTTTCCCCTAGGCATATGTAGTTATTGGTTTCGAGTATCAGACTTGCGAAAATTTTGATGGTTTCTCAACCATTCCTTAACTTCAAACTCCCATATCTCGCGAACGGAATGACGAACTCGAGAAATTCCTGTTGCATCTGAAAGTAGAAACTCGCCCGATTACAAAGATATGTGTATTTTTTCCCTAGGCCATTGTAGTTATTGGTTTCGGGTATCAGACTTGCGAAAATTTTGATGGTTTCTCAACGATTCCTTAACTTCAAACTCCCATATCTCGCGAACGGATTGACGAACTCGAGAAATTCCTGTTGCATGTGAAAGTAGAAAGTCGCCCGATTACAACGGTATGTGTATTTTTCTCCTAGGCCTTTGTAGTTATTGGTTTCGAGTATCAGAACAGCGAAAATTTTGATGGTTTCTCAAGCATTCCTTAACTTCAAACTCCCATATCTCGCGAACGCATTGACGAACTCGAGAATTTTCTATTGCATCTGAATGCAGAAACTCGCCCGATTACAATGGTATGTGTATTTTTGCCCTAGGCCATAGTAGTTGTTGGTTTCGAGTATCAGAACAGCGAAAATTTTGATGGTTTCTCAAGCATTCCTTAACTTCAAACTTCCATATCTCGCGAACGCATTGACGAACTCGAGAATTTTCTATTGCATCTGAAAGTAGAAACTCGCCCGATGACAAAGGTATGTGTATTTTTCTACTAGGCCATTCCAGTTGTTGGTTTCGAGTATCAGACCTGCGAAAATTTTGATGGTTTCTCATGTATTCCTTAACTTCAAACTTCCATATCTCGCGAACGCATTGACGAACTCGAGAAATTCCTGTTGCATCTGAATGCAGAAACTCGCCCGATTACAAAGGTATGTGTATTTTTGCCCTAGGCCATAGTAGTTGTTGGTTTCGAGTATCAGAACAGCGAAAATTTTGATGGTTTCTCAAGCATTCCTTAACTTCAAACTTCCATATCTCGCGAACGCATTGACGAACTCGAGAATTTTCTATTGCATCTGAATGCAGAAACTCGCCCGATTACAAAGGTATGTGTATTTTTGCCCTAGGCCATAGTAGTTGTTGGTTTCGAGGATCAGACCAGCGAAAATTTTGATGGTTTCTCATGTATTCCTTAACTTCAAACTTCCATATCTCGCGAACGGATTGACGAACTCGAGAATTTCCTATTGCATCTGAAAGCAGAAACTCGCCCGATTACAACGGTATGTGTATTTTTCCTCTAGGCCTTTGTAGTTATTGGTTTCGAGTATCAGACTTGCGAAAATTTTAATGGTATCTCAAATATTCCTTAACTTCAAACTCCCATATCTCGCGAAAGGATTGACGAACTCGAGAAATTCCTGTTGCATCTGAAAGTAGAAACTCGCCCGATGACAACGGTATGTGTATTTTTCTACTAGGCCATTCCAGTTGTTGGTTTCGAGTATCAGACCAGCGAAAATTTTGATGGTTTCTCATGTATTCCTTAACTTCAAACTTCCATATCTTGCGAACGGATTGACGAACTCGAGAATTTCCTATTGCATCTGAAAGCAGAAACTCACCCGATTACAACGGTATGTGTATTTTTCCTCTAGGCCTTTGTAGTTATTGGTTTCGAGTATCAGACTTGCGAAAATTTTGATGGTCTCTCAACCATTCCTTAACTTCAAACTCCCATATCTCGCGAACGGATTGACGAACTCGAGAAATTCCTGTTGCATGTGAAAGTAGAAAGTCGCCCGATTACAACGGTATGTGTATTTTTTTCCTAGGCCTTTGTAGTTATTGGTTTCGAGTATCAGACTTGCGAAAATTTTAATGGTTTCTCAAACATTCCTTAACTTCAAACTCCCATATCTCGCGAACGGATTGACGAACTCGAGAAATTCCAGTTGCATCTGAAAGTAGAAACTCGCTCGATTACAACGGTATGTGTATTTTTCTACTAGGCCATTCCAGTTGCTGGTTTCGAGTGTCAGACCAGCGAAAATTTTGATGGTTTCTCATGTATTCCTTAACTTCAAACTTCCATATCTTGCGAACGGATTGTCGAACTCGAGAATTTCCTATTGCATCTGAAAGCAGAAACTCGCTCGATTACAACGGTATGTGTATTTTTGCCCTAGGCCATAGTAGTTACTCGATTCGAGTATCAGACTTGCGAAAATTTTGATGATTTCTCAACCATTCCTTAACTTCAAACTGCCATATCTCGCGAACGCATTGACGAACTCGAGAAATTCCAGTTGCATGTGAAAGTAGAATCTCGCCCGATTACAATGGCATGTGTATTTTTCCCCTAGGCATTTGTAGTTATTGGTTTCGAGTATCAGACTTGCGAAAATTTTGATGGTTTCTCAACCATTCCTTAACTTCAAACTCCCATATCTCGCGAACGGATTGACGAACTCGAGAATTTCCTATTGCATCTGAAAGCAGAAACTCGCCCGATTACAACGGTATGTGTATTTTTGCCCTAGGCCATAGTAGTTATTCGATTCGAGTATCAGACTTGCGAAAATTTTGATGATTTCTCAACCATTCCTTAACTTCAAACTCCCATATCTCGCGAACGGATTGACGAACTCGAGAATTTCCTATTGCATCTGAATGCAGAAACTCGCCCGATTACAACGGTATGTGTATTTTTGCCCTAGGCCATAGTAGTTGTTGGTTTCGAGTATCAGACCAGCGAAAATTTTGATGGTTTCTCATGTATTCCTTAACTTCAAACTCCCATTTCTCGCGAACGGATTGACGAACTCGAGAAATTCCTGTTGCATCTGAAAGTAGAAACTCGCCCGATTACAATGTTATGTGTACTTTTCCCCTAGGCCATTCCAGTTATTGGTTTCGAGTATCAGACTTGCGAAAATTTGGATGGTTTCTCAACCATTCCTCATTTTCACACTTCCATATCTCGCGAACGGATTGTCGAACTCGGGAATTTCCTATTGCATCTGAAAGCAGAAACTCGCGCGATTACAACGGTGTGTGTACTTTTCCCCTAGGGCATTCCAGTTGTTGGTTTCGAGTATCTGACCAGCGTAAATTTTGATGGTTTCTCAACCATTCCTTAACTTCAAACTCTCATATCTCGCGAACGGATTGACGAACTCGAGAATTTCCTATTGCATCTGAAAGCAGAAACTCGCCCGATGACAAAGGTATGTGTATTTTTCTACTAGGCCATTCCAGTTGTTGGTTTCGAGTATCAGACCTGCGAAAATTTTGATGGTTTCTCATGTATTCCTTAACTTCAAACTTCCATATCTCGCGAACGCATTGACGAACTCGAGAAATTCCTGTTGCATCTGAATGCAGAAACTCGCCCGATTACAAAGGTATGTGTATTTTTGCCCTAGGCCATAGTAGTTGTTGGTTTCGAGTATCAGAACAGCGAAAATTTTGATGGTTTCTCAAGCATTCCTTAACTTCAAACTTCCATATCTCGCGAACGCATTGACGAACTCGAGAATTTTCTATTGCATCTGAATGCAGAAACTCGCCCGATTACAAAGGTATGTGTATTTTTGCCCTAGGCCATAGTAGTTGTTGGTTTCGAGGATCAGACCAGCGAAAATTTTGATGGTTTCTCATGTATTCCTTAACTTCAAACTTCCATATCTCGCGAACGGATTGACGAACTCGAGAATTTCCTATTGCATCTGAAAGCAGAAACTCGCCCGATTACAACGGTATGTGTATTTTTCCTCTAGGCCTTTGTAGTTATTGGTTTCGAGTATCAGACTTGCGAAAATTTTAATGGTATCTCAAATATTCCTTAACTTCAAACTCCCATATCTCGCGAAAGGATTGACGAACTCGAGAAATTCCTGTTGCATCTGAAAGTAGAAACTCGCCCGATGACAACGGTATGTGTATTTTTCTACTAGGCCATTCCAGTTGTTGGTTTCGAGTATCAGACCAGCGAAAATTTTGATGGTTTCTCATGTATTCCTTAACTTCAAACTTCCATATCTTGCGAACGGATTGACGAACTCGAGAATTTCCTATTGCATCTGAAAGCAGAAACTCACCCGATTACAACGGTATGTGTATTTTTCCTCTAGGCCTTTGTAGTTATTGGTTTCGAGTATCAGACTTGCGAAAATTTTGATGGTCTCTCAACCATTCCTTAACTTCAAACTCCCATATCTCGCGAACGGATTGACGAACTCGAGAAATTCCTGTTGCATGTGAAAGTAGAAAGTCGCCCGATTACAACGGTATGTGTATTTTTTTCCTAGGCCTTTGTAGTTATTGGTTTCGAGTATCAGACTTGCGAAAATTTTAATGGTTTCTCAAACATTCCTTAACTTCAAACTCCCATATCTCGCGAACGGATTGACGAACTCGAGAAATTCCAGTTGCATCTGAAAGTAGAAACTCGCTCGATTACAACGGTATGTGTATTTTTCTACTAGGCCATTCCAGTTGCTGGTTTCGAGTGTCAGACCAGCGAAAATTTTGATGGTTTCTCATGTATTCCTTAACTTCAAACTTCCATATCTTGCGAACGGATTGTCGAACTCGAGAATTTCCTATTGCATCTGAAAGCAGAAACTCGCTCGATTACAACGGTATGTGTATTTTTGCCCTAGGCCATAGTAGTTACTCGATTCGAGTATCAGACTTGCGAAAATTTTGATGATTTCTCAACCATTCCTTAACTTCAAACTGCCATATCTCGCGAACGCATTGACGAACTCGAGAAATTCCAGTTGCATGTGAAAGTAGAATCTCGCCCGATTACAATGGCATGTGTATTTTTCCCCTAGGCATTTGTAGTTATTGGTTTCGAGTATCAGACTTGCGAAAATTTTGATGGTTTCTCAACCATTCCTTAACTTCAAACTCCCATATCTCGCGAACGGATTGACGAACTCGAGAATTTCCTATTGCATCTGAAAGCAGAAACTCGCCCGATTACAACGGTATGTGTATTTTTGCCCTAGGCCATAGTAGTTATTCGATTCGAGTATCAGACTTGCGAAAATTTTGATGATTTCTCAACCATTCCTTAACTTCAAACTCCCATATCTCGCGAACGGATTGACGAACTCGAGAATTTCCTATTGCATCTGAATGCAGAAACTCGCCCGATTACAACGGTATGTGTATTTTTGCCCTAGGCCATAGTAGTTGTTGGTTTCGAGTATCAGACCAGCGAAAATTTTGATGGTTTCTCATGTATTCCTTAACTTCAAACTCCCATTTCTCGCGAACGGATTGACGAACTCGAGAAATTCCTGTTGCATCTGAAAGTAGAAACTCGCCCGATTACAATGTTATGTGTACTTTTCCCCTAGGCCATTCCAGTTATTGGTTTCGAGTATCAGACTTGCGAAAATTTGGATGGTTTCTCAACCATTCCTCATTTTCACACTTCCATATCTCGCGAACGGATTGTCGAACTCGGGAATTTCCTATTGCATCTGAAAGCAGAAACTCGCGCGATTACAACGGTGTGTGTACTTTTCCCCTAGGGCATTCCAGTTGTTGGTTTCGAGTATCTGACCAGCGTAAATTTTGATGGTTTCTCAACCATTCCTTAACTTCAAACTCTCATATCTCGCGAACGGATTGACGAACTCGAGAATTTCCTATTGCATCTGAAAGCAGAAACTCGCCCGATTACAACGGTAGGTGTATTTTTCCTCTAGGCCTTTGTAGTTATTGGTTTCGAGTATCAGACTTGCGAAAATTTTGATGATTTCTCAACCATTCCTTAACTTCAAACTCCCATATCTCGCGAACGGATCGACGAACTCCAGAAATTCCTGTTGCATCTGAAAGTAGAAACTCGCCTGATTACAATGGTATGTGTACTTTTCCCCTAGGCCATTCCAGTTATTGGTTTCGAGTATCAGACCAGCGAAAATTTTGATGGTTTCTCAACCATTCCTTAACTTCAAACTCCCATTTCTCGCGAACGGATTGACGAACTCGAGAAATTCCTGTTGCATGTGAAAGTGGAAAGTCGCCCGATTACAACGGTATGTGTATTTTTCTCCTAGTCCATTCCAGTTGTTGGTTTCGAGTATCAGACCAGCGAAAATTTTGATGGTTTCTCCAGCATTCCTTAACTTCAAACTTCCATATCTCGCGAACGGATTGACGAACTCGAGAATTTCCTATTGCATCTCAATGCAGAAACTCGCCCGATTACAACGGTATGTGTATTTTTGCCCTAGGCCATAGTAGTTGTTGGTTTCGAGTATCAGACCAGCGAAAATTTTGATGGTTTCTCATGTATTCCTTAACTTCAAACATCCATATCTCGCGAACGGATTGACGAACTCGAGAATTTCCTATTGCATCTGAAAGCAGAAACTCGCCCGATTACAACGGTATGTGTATTTTTGCCCTAGGCCATAGTATTTATTGGATTCGAGTATCAGACTTGCGAAAATTTTGATGATTCCTCAACCATTCCTTAACTTCAAACTGCTATATCTCGCGAACGGAATGACGAACTCGAGAAATTCCTGTTGCATCTGAAAGTAGAAACTCGCCCGATTACAAAGATATGTGTATTTTTCCCCTAGGCCATTGTAGTTATTGGTTTCGGGTATAAGACTTGCGAAAATTTTGATGGTTTCTCAACGATTCCTTAACTTCAAACTCCCATTTCTCGCGAACGGATTGACGAACTCGAGAAATTCCTGTTGCATCTGAAAGTAGAAACTCGCCCGATTACAATGGTATGTGTACTTTTCCCCTAGGCCATTCCAGTTATTGGTTTCGAGTATCAGACCAGCGACAATTTTGATGGTTTCTCAACCATTCCTCAACTTCAAACTCCCATATCCCGCGAACGGATTGACGAACTCGAGAAATTCCTGTTGCATGTGAAAGTAGAAAGTCGCCCGATTACAACGGTATGTGTATTTTTCTACTAGGCCATTCCAGTTGTTGGTTTCGAGTATCAGACCAGCGAAAATTTGGATGGTTCCTCAAGCATTCCTTAACTTCAAACTTCCATATCTCGCGAACGGATTGACGAACTCGAGAATTTCCTATTGCATCTGAATGCAGAAACTCGCCCGATTACAACGGTATGTGTATTTTTGCCCTAGGCCATAGTAGTTGTTGGTTTCGAGTATCAGACCAGCGAAAATTTTGATGGTTTCTCATGTATTCCTTAACTGCAAACTTCCATATCTTGCGAACGGATTGACGAACTCGAGAATTTCCTATTGCATCTGAAAGCAGAAACTCGCCCGATTACAACGGTATGTGTATTTTTGCTCTAGGCCATAGTAGTTACTCGATTCGAGTATCAGACTTGCGAAAATTTTGATGATTTCTCAACCATTCCTTAACTTCAAACTGCCATATCTCGCGAACGCATTGACGAACTCGAGAAATTCCAGTTGCATGTGAAAGTAGAATCTCGCCCGATTACAATGGCATGTGTATTTTGCCCCTAGGCATTTGTAGTTATTTGTTTCGCTATCAGACTTGCGAAAATTTTGATGGTTTCTCAACCATTCCTTAACTTCAAACTCCCATATCTCGCGAACGGAATGACGAACTCGAGAAATTCCTGTTGCATGTGAAAGTAGAAAGTCGCCCGATTACAACGGTATGTGTATTTTTCTCCTAGGCCTTTGTAGTTATTGGTTTCGAGTATCAGACTTGCGAAAATTTCAATGGTTTCTCATCCATTCCTTAACTTCAAACTCCTATATCTCGCGAACGGATTGACGAACTCGAGAAATTCCTGTTGCATCTGAAAGTAGAAACTCGCCCGATTACAAAGATATGTGTATTTTTCCCCTAGGCCATTGTAGTTATTGGTTTCGGGTATCAGACCTGCGAAAATTTTAATGGTTTCTCAACCATTCCTTAACTTCAAACTCCCATTTCTCGCGAACGGATTGACGAACTCGAGAGATTCCTGTTGCATCTGAAAGTAGAAACTCGCCTGATTACAATGGTATGTGTACTTTTCCCCTAGGCCATTCCAGTTATTGGTTTCGAGTAACAGACCAGCGAAAATTTTGATGGTTCCTCAACCATTCATAACTTCAAACTCCCATGTCCCGCGAACGGATTGACGAACTCGAGATATTCCTGTTGCATGTGAAAGTAGAAAGTCGCCCGATTACAACTGTATGTGTATTTTTCTCCTAGGCCTTTGTAGTTATTGGTTTCGAGTATCAGACTTGCGAAAATTTTGATGGTTTCTCAACCATTCCTTAACTTTAAACCCCCATTTCTCGCGAACGGATTGACGAACTCGGGAAGTTCCTGTTGTATCTGAAAGTAGAAACTCGCCCGATTACAAAGATATGTGTATTTTTCCCCTAGGCCATTGTAGTTATTGGTTTCGGGTATCAGACCTGCGAAAATTTTAATGGTTTCTCAACGATTCCTTAACTTCAAACTCCCATATCTCGCGAACGCATCGACGAACTCGAGAAATTCCTGTTGCATCTGAAAGTAGAAACTCGCCTGATTACAATGGTATGTGTACTTTTCCCCTAGGCCATTCCAGTTATTGGTTTCGAGTATCAGACCAGCGAAAATTTTGATGGTTTCTCAACCATTCCTTAACTTCAAACTCCCATTTCTCGCGAACGGATTGACGAACTCGAGAAATTCCTGTTGCATGTGAAAGTGGAAAGTCGCCCGATTACAACGGTATGTGTATTTTTCTCCTAGTCCATTCCAGTTGTTGGTTTCGAGTATCAGACCAGCGAAAATTTTGATGGTTTCTCAACCATTCCTTAACTTCAAACTCCCATATCTCGCGAACGGAATGACGAACTCGAGAAATTCCTGTTGCATGTGAAAGTAGAAAGTCGCCCGATTACAACGGTATGTGTATTTTTCCCCTAGGCCATTGTAGTTATTGGTTTCGGGTATCAGACCTGCGAAAATTTTAATGGTTTCTCAACCATTCCTTAACTTCAAACTCCCATTTCTCGCGAACGGATTGACGAACTCGAGAGATTCCTATTGCATCTGAAAGTAGAAACCCGCCTGATTACAATGGTATGTGTACTTTTCCCCTAGGCCATTCCAGTTATTGGTTTCGAGTAACAGACCAGCGAAAATTTTGATGGTTCCTCAACCATTCATAACATCAAACTCCCATGTCCCGCGAACGGATTGACGAACTCGAGATATTCCTGTTGCATGTGAAAGTAGAAAGTCGCCCGATTACAACTGTATGTGTATTTTTCTCCTAGGCCTTTGTAGTTATTGGTTTCGAGTATCAGACTTGCGAAAATTTTGATGGTTTCTCAACCATTCCTTAACTTTAAACCCCCATTTCTCGCGAACGGATTGACGAACTCGGGAAGTTCCTGTTGTATCTGAAAGTAGAAACTCGCCCGATTACAAAGATATGTGTATTTTTCCCCTAGGCCATTGTAGTTATTGGTTTCGGGTATCAGACCTGCGAAAATTTTAATGGTTTCTCAACGATTCCTTAACTTCAAACTCCCATTTCTCGCGAACGGATTGACGAACTCGTGAGATTCCTGTTGCATCTGAAAGTAGAAACTCGCCCGATTACAATGTTATGTGTACTTTTCCCCTAGGCCATTCCAGTTATTGGTTTCGAGTATCAGACTGGCGAAAATTTGGATGGTTTCTCAACCATTCCTCATTTTCACACTTCCATATCTCGCGAACGGATTGTCGAACTCGGGAATTTCCTATTGCATCGGAAAGCAGAAACTCGCCCGATTAGAACGGTGTGTGTACTTTTCCCCTAGGGCATTCCAGTTGTTGGTTTCGAGTATCTGACCAGCGTAAATTTTGATGGTTTCTCAACCATTCCTTAACTTCAAACTCTCATATCTCGCGAACGGATTGACGAACTCGAGAATTTCCTATTGCATCTGAAAGCAGAAACTCGCCCGATTACAACGGTATGTGTATTTCTCCTCTAGGCCTCTGTAGTTATTGGTTTCGAGTATCAGACTTGCGAAAATTTTGATGGTCTCTCAACCATTCCTTAACTTCAAACTCCCATATCTCGCGAACGGATTGACGAACTCGAGAAATTCCTGTTGCATCTGAAAGTCGAAACTCGCCCGATTACAAAGATATGTGTATTTTTCCCCTAGGCCATTGCAGTTATTGGTTTCGGGTATCAGACTTGCGAAAATTTTGATGGTTTCTCAACGATTCCTTAACTTCAAACTCCCATTTCTCGCGAACGGATTGACGAACTCGAGAAATTCCTGTTGCATCTGAAAGTAGAAACTCGCCCGATTAGAATGTTATGTGTACTTTTCCCCTAGGCCATTCCAGTTATTGGTTTCGAGTATCAGACAAGCGAAAATTTTGATGGTTTCTCAACCATTCCTTAACTTCAAACTCCCATATCTCGCGAACGGATTGACGAACTCGAGAATTTCTTATTGCATCTGAAAGCAGAAACTCGCCCGATTACAACGGTATGTGTATTTTTCCTCTAGGCCTTTGTAGTTATTGGTTTCGAGTATCAGACTTGCGAAAATTTTAATGGTTTCTCAAACATTCCTTAACTTCAAACTCCCATATCTCGCGAACGGATTGACGAACTCGAGAAATCCTGTTGCATCTGAAAGTAGAAACTCGCCCGATTACAACAGTATGTGTATTTTTGCCCCAGGCCATAGTAGTTGTTGGTTTCGAGTATCAGACCAGCGAAAATTTTGATGGTTTCTCATGTATTCCTTAACTTCCTCCCCGACGGCGTCAGCCTGACGTGTTACGCGGACGACACCTTGTTGTTGGCCGTCGGGGGGGACTGGAGGGGGGGCTGTTCGGGCCGCCGAGGACGGTGCCCGGCGCGTCGTCTCCCGGATCAGGGGGATCGGTTTGGAGGTGGCTCTCCACAAAACCGAGGTACTCGGGATGTATAGACCCCGGGGAGAGCCGCCTCCCCCCTGATCCGGGTGGGTGAGACAGACGTCGAGGTGAGGTCACAGATGAAATATCTGGGACTTCACCTCGACAGCCACTGGCGCTTCGAGGGCCATTTCCGGGCCCTGGCCCCGCGGTTGGAGAGGATTGCTGGCGCTTTGGGCCGTATCCTCCCCAACCTGCGGGGCCCGAGTGACCGGGTTCGCCGCCTCTACGCGGGAATGGTCCACTCGGTGGCCCTATACGGGGCCCCCGTTTGGGCGGGCGACCTGGCCGCCTCCCGGCGCAGCAAGGTATTGCTGCGACGGGTTCAAAGGCGGCTTGCACTTCGGATCGCCCGGGGGTACCGGACCGTTTCGTATGAGGCGGCGAGCGTCCTCGCGGGGCTACCCCCGGCGGACTTGATCGCGGGCATGCATGCGGCTTTCTACGAGGGCCGCATGCGCGCCCGCGAGGATGGGGTGGTCCTGGCGGGATGCGAGGTGGAGGCCCTCAAGCGCCATGCCCGGGAGTCTATGCTGCGGCTTTGGCAGCAGCGGCTGGCCGAGCCGTTGTTCGGCCAGGGGACTGTCGGGGCTATCCGGCCGGTCCTGTTTGAGTGGCTGGGTAGGCGCTTCGGCTCACTCACCTACCGGTTGGTGCAGGTGCTGTCCGGGCACGGATGCTTCGGACAGTACCTGTGCCGAATCGGTGTGGAAGAGGCGGCGCGCTGCTGGCACTGTCCAGCGGACGAGGACACGGCGCAACACACCCTCGAGGTGTGTCCAGCCTGGGGGGTGGGGCGCCGTGTCCTCACGGCCGTGATTGGGGCGGATCTCTCGCTGCCGGGCTTGGTACGGGCCATGCTCGGCAGCGAGACGAAGTGGCGGGCCGTGGCCTCCTTCTGCGAGGAGGTAATCTCGCAGAAGGAGGCCGCGAGCCGCATTCGCGAGAGGGGGAGACCGCGAGCGAGGCCTCGTCCGAGGCCGGGGGCGGGTAAGCCTCCGGAAGGGCCGGGGAGGCCACCCTGAGAGCGGCGGGCGGGGGTACGTAGCCCTTGAGTCTCGTGCCACCGCCCGTCGCCTAAGGGGGGAGAAATAAGGGACGGCGACGCTCTCGAGGGCGGAGAGGCCAGAGCCGCCCTCGGGAGCGTACGAGCCGGGGTGCAGCCGCGTCGACGGCACGGTCCTAGAACCGTGCCTCCGGCGCGGCTATGGGGGCGGTGGGCGGTCGTGAGTGTGGGACTCACGGCCGCCCTCGGGCGGCCCCCGGGAGTGGGATGACGGAGCAGTGTGGCCCTGCTCCGACGTCGGGCGCCAGAGCGCCGAGGAGAAAACAGGGAAGGGAGGGTGAAGTACCCCCTCCCTTCCCTGGAACGGGAGGACACGGGCGCGAGAGCCCTGCACGGGGGAGCACCTGATGATATGATGTTTTCGGTCCCAGGTGCTCCCCCTGCATAGTGCGGGGATGGCCACCGTGGTGGGTTTTAGTGGGCAGGTCCCGCGCCCGTTGGGTTTCCTTCCGGGCGCGGGGAATCCCACACTCCCCCCGCCCCTCCCCAGGCGGCGGGGGGGTCTTTCGAAGATTTCCCCCACGTATAAAAAAAAAAAAAAAAAAAAAAAATTCCTTAACTTCAATCTTCCATATCTCGCGAACGCATTGACGAACTCGAGAATTTGCTATTGCATCTGAATGCAGAAACTCGCCCGATTACAACGGTGTGTGTACTTTTCCCCTAGGCCATTCCTGTTGTTGGTTTCGAGTATCAGAACAGCGAAAATTTTGATGGTTTCTCAAGCATTCCTTAACTTCAAACTTCCATATCTCGCGAACGCATTGACGAACTCGATAATTTGCTATTGCATCTGTATGCAGAAACTCGCCCGATTACAACGGTATGTGTATTTTTGCCCTAGGCCATAGTAGTTGTTGGTTTCGAGGATCAGACCAGCGAAAATTTTGATGGTTTCTCATGTATTCCTTAACTTCAAACTTCCATATCTCGCGAACGGATTGACGAACTCGAGAATTTCCTATTGCATCTGAAAGCAGAAACTCGCCCGATTACAACGGTATGTGTATTTTTGCCCTAGGCCATAGTAGTTATTGGATTCGAGTATCAGACTTGCGAAAATTTTGATGATTTCTCAACCATTCGTTAACTTCAAACTGCCATATCTCGCGAACGCATTGACGAACTCGAGAAATTCCTGTTGCATGTGAAAGTAGAATCTCGCCCGATTACAATGGTATGTGTAATTTTCCCCTAGGCATTTGTAGTTATTGGTTTCGAGTATCAGACTTGCGAAAATTTTGATGGTTTCTCAACCATTCCTTAACTTCAAACTCCCATATCTCGCGAACGGATTGACGAACTCGAGAAATTCCTGTTGCATGTGAAATTAGAAAGTCGCCCGATTACAACGGTATGTGTATTTTTCTACTAGTCCATTCCAGTTGTTGGTTTCGAGTATCAGACCAGCGAAAATTTTGATGGTTTCTCAAGCATTCCTTAACTTCAAACTTCCATTTCTCGCGAACGGATTAGAGAACTCGAGAGATTCCTGTTGCATCTGAAAGTAGAAACTCGCCTGATTACAATGGTATGTGTACTTTTCCCCTAGGCCACTCCAGTTATTGGTTTCCAGTAACAGACCAGCGAAAATTTTGATGGTTCCTCAACCATTCCTTAACTTCAAACTCCCATGTCCCGCGAACGGATGGACGAACTCGAGATATTCCTGTTGCATCTGAAAGTAGAAAGTCGCCCGATTACAACGGTATGTGTATTTTTGCCCAAGGCCATTCCAGTTATTGGTTTCGAGTAACAGACCAGCGAAAATTTTGATGGTTCCTCAACCATTCCTTAACTTCAAACTCCCATGTCCCGCGAACGGATGGACGAACTCGAGATATTCCTGTTGCATCTGAAAGTAGAAAGTCGCCCGATTACAACGGTATGTGTATTTTTGCCCAAGGCCATGGTAGTTATTGGATTCGAGTATCAGACTTGCGAAAATTTGGATGATTTCTCAACCATTCCTGAACTTCAAACTCCCATATCTCGCGAACGCATTGACGAACTCGAGAAATTCCTGTTGCATGTGAACGTAGAATGTCGCCCGATTACAATGGTATGTGTATTTTTCCCCTAGGCATTTGTAGTTATTGGTTTCGAGTATCAGACTTGCGAAAATTTTGATGGTTTCTCAACCATTTCTTAACTTCAAACTCCCATTTCTCGCGAACGGATTGACGAACTCGAGAAATTCCTGTTGCATCTGAAAGTAGAAACTCGCCTGATTACAATGGTATGTGTACTTGTCCCCTAGGCCATTCCACTTATTGGTTTCGAGTATCAGACCAGCGAAAATTTTGATGGTTTCTCAACCATTCCTTAGCTTCAAACTCCCATTTCTCGCGAACGGATTGACGAACTCGAGAAATTCCTGTTGCATGTGAAAGTAGAAAGTCGCCCGATTACAACGGTATGTGTATTTTTCTCCTAGGCCATTCCAGTTGTTGGTTTCGAGTATCAGACCAGCGAAAATTTTGATGGTTTCTCAAGCATTCCTTAACTTCAAACTTCCATATCTCGCGAACGGATTGACGAACTCGAGAATTTCCTATTGCATCTGAATGCAGAAACTCGCCCGATTACAAAGGTATGTGTATTTTTGCCCTAGGCCATAGTACTTGTTGGTTTCGAGTGTCAGACCAGCGAAAATTTTGATGGTTTCTCATGTATTCCTAAACTTCAAACTTCCATATCTCGCGAACGGATTGACGAACTCGAGAATTTCCTATTGCATCTGAAAGCAGAAACTCTCCCGATTACAACGGTATGTGTATTTTTCTCCTAGGCCATTCCAGTTGTTGGTTTCGAGTATCAGACCAGCGAAAATTTTGATGGTTTCTCCAGCATTCCTTAACTTCAAACTCCCATATCCCGCGATCGGATTGACGAACTCGAGAAATTCCTGTTGTATCTGAAAGTAGAAACTCGCCCGATTAGAATAGTGTGTGAACTTTTCCCCTAGGCCATCCGGTTATAGGTTTCGAGTATCAGACCAGCGAAAACTTTGATGGTTGATCAACCATTCCTTAACTTCAAACTCCCATTTCTCGCGAACGGATTGACGAACTCGAGGAATTCCTGTTGCATCTGAAAGTTGAAACTTGCCCGATTACAATGGTATGTGTACTTTTCCCCTAGGCCATTCCAGTTATTGGTTTCGAGTATCAGACTTGCGATAATTTTGATGGTTTCCAACCATTCCTTAACTTCACACTTACATATCTTGCGAACGGATTGACGAACTCGAGGAATTCCTGTTGCATCTGAAAGTTGAAACTTGCCCGATTACAAAGGTATGTGTACTTTTCCCCTAGGCCATTCCAGTTATTGGTTTCGAGTATCAGACCAGCGAAAACTTTGATGGTTGATCAACCATTCCTTAACTTCAAACTCCCATTTCTCGCGAACGGATTGACGAACTCGAGGAATTCCTGTTGCATCTGAAAGTTGAAACTTGCCCGATTACAATGGTATGTGTACTTTTCCCCTAGGCCATTCCAGTTATTGGTTTCGAGTATCAGACTTGCGATAATTTTGATGGTTTCTCAACCATTCCTTAACTTCACACTTACATATCTTGTGAACGGATTGACGAACTCGAGAATTTCGTATTGCATCTGAAAGCAGAAACACGCCCGATTACAACGGTATGTGCGTTTTTGCCCTAGGACATAGTAGTTATTGGTTTCGAGTATCAGACTTGCGAAAATTTTGATGGTTTCTCAACCATTCCTTAACTCCAAACTCCCATTTCTCGCGAACGGATTGACGAACTCGAGAAATTCCTATTGCATCTGAAAGTAGAACCTCGCCCGATTACAACGGTATGTGCATTTTTGCCCTAGGCCATAGTAGTTATTGGTTTCGAGTATCAGACCTGCGAAAATTTCGATGGTTTCTCAACCATTCCTTAACTTCAAACTCCCATATCTCCCGAACGGATTGACGAACTCGAGATATTCCTGTTGCATCTGAAAGCAGAAACTCGCCCGATTACAGCGGTATGTGCATTTTTGCCCTAGGCCATAGTAGTTATTGGTTTCGAGTATCAGACTTGCGAAAATTTCGATGGTTTCTCAACCATTCCTTAACTTCAAACTCCCATATCTCGCGAACGCATTGACGAACTCCAGAAATTCCTGTTGTATCTGAAAGTAGACTCTCGCCCGATTAGAATGGTGTGTGTACTTTTCCCCTAGGCCATCCGGTTATTGGTTTCGAGTATCAGACCTGCGAAAATTTTGATGGTTTCTCCACCATTCGTTATCTTCAAACTCCCATATCTCGCGAACGGATTGACGAACTCGAGAAATTCCTGTTGCATCTGAAAGTAGAAACTAGCCCGATTACAATGGTGTGTGTACTTTTCCCCTAAGCCATTCCAGTTACTGGTTTCGAGTATCAGACTTGCGATAATTTTGATGGTTTCTCAACCATTCCTTAACTTCACACTTACATATCTTGCGAACGGATTGACGAACTCGATAATTTCCTATTGCAACTGAAAGAAAAAACTCGCCCGGTTACACCGGTATGTGCATTTTTGCCCTAGGCCATTGTAGTTATTGGATTCGAGTATCAGACTTGCGAAAATTTCGATGGTTTCTCAACCATTCCTTAACTTCAAACTACCATATCTCGCGAACGCATTGACGAACTCGAGAAATTCCTGTTGCATCTGAAAGTAGAAACTCGCCCGATTACAATGGTATGTGTACTTTTCCCCTAGGCCATTCCAGTTACTGGTTTCGAGTATCAGACTTGCGATAATTTTGATGGTTTCTCAACCATTCCTTAACTTCACACTTACATATCTCGCGAACGGATTGACGAACTCGAGAATTTACTATTGCATCTGAAAGCAGAAACTCGCCCGGTTACAACGGTATGTGCATTTTTGCCCTAGGCCATAGTAGTTATTGGTTTCGAGTATCAGTCTTGCGAAAATTTCGATGGTTTCTCAACCATTCCTTAACTTCAAACTCCCATATCTCGCGAACGGATTGACGAACTCGAGATATTCCTGTTGCATCTGAAAGCAGAAACTCGCCCGATTACAACGTTATGTGCATTTTTGCCCTAGGCCATAGTAGTTATTGGTTTCGAGTATCAGACTTGCGAAAATTTCGATGGTTTCTCAACTATTTCTTAACTTCAAACTCCCATATCTCGCGAACGGATTGACGAACTCGAGATATTCCTGTTGCATCTGAAAGCAGAAACTCGCCCGATTACAACGTTATGTGCATTTTTGCCCTAGGCCATAGTAGTTATTGGTTTCGAGTATCAGACTTGCGAAAATTTCGATGGTTTCTCAACTATTTCTTAACTTCAAACTCCCATTTCTCGCGAACGGATTGATGAACTCGAGAAATTCCTGTTGCATCTGAAAGTAGAAACTCGCCCGATTACAATGGTGTGTGTACTTTTCCCCTAGGCCATTCCAGTTATTGGTTTCGAGTATCAGACTTGAGATAATTTTGATGGTTTCTCAACCATTCCTTAGCTTCAAACTCCAATATCTCGCGAACGGATTGACGAACTTGAGAAATTGCTGTTGCATCTGAAAGTAGAAACTAGCCCGATTACAATGGTGTGTGTACTTTTTCCCGAGGCCATTCCAGTTGTTGGTTTCGAGTATCAAACCTGCGAAAATTTTGATGGTTTCTCAACCATTCCTTAACTTCAAACTCCCATATCTCGCGAACGGATTGACGAACTCGAGAAATTCCTGTTGCATCTGAAAGCAGAAACTCGCCCGATTACAACGGTATTTGCATTTTGCCCTAGGCCATAGTAGTTATTGATTTCGAGTATCGACTTGCGAAAATTTCGATGGTTTCTCAACCATTCCTTAATTCAAACTCCCATATCACGCGAACGCATTGACGAACTCGAGAAATTCCTGTTGTATCTGAAAGTAGAAACTCGCCCGATTAGAATAGTGTGCGTACTTTTTCCCGAGGCCATTCCAGTTGTTGGTTTCGAGTATCAAACCTGCGAAAATTTTGATGGTTTCTCAACCATTCCTTAACTTCAAACTCCCATTTCTCGCGAACGGATTGACGAACTCGAGGAATTCCTGTTGCATCTGAAAGTTGAAACTTGCCCGATTACAATGGTATGTGTACTTTTCCCCTAGGCCATTCCAGTTATTGGTTTCGAGTATCAGACTTGCGATAATTTTGATGGTTTCTCAACCATTCCTTAACTTCACACTTACTTATCTCGCGAACGGATTGACGACCTCGAGAATTTCCTATTGCAACTGAAAGTAGAAACTCGCCCGATTAGAATAGTGTGTGTACTTTTCCCCTAGGCCATCCGGTTATTGGTTTCGAGTATCAGACCTGCGAAAATTTTGATGGTTTCTCAACCATTCCTTAACTCCAAACTCCCATTTCTCGCGAACGGATTGACGAACTCGAGAAATTCCTATTGCATATGAAAGTAGAAACTCGCCCGATTACAACGGTATGTGCATTTTTGCCCTAGGCCATAGTAGTTATTGGTTTCGAGTATCAGACTTGCGAAAATTTCGATGGTTTCTCAACCATTCCTTAACTTCAAACTCCCATATCTCGCGAACGGATTGACGAACTCGAGATATTCCTGTTGCATCTGAAAGCAGAAACTCGCCCGATTACAACGTTATGTGCATTTTTGCCCTAGGCCATAGTAGTTATTGGTTTCGAGTATCAGACTTGCGAAAATTTCGATGGTTTCTCAACTATTTCTTAACTTCAAACTCCCATTTCTCGCGAACGGATTGATGAACTCGAGAAATTCCTGTTGCATCTGAAAGTAGAAATTCGCCCGATTACAATGGTATGTGTACTTTTCCCCTAGGCCATTCCAGTTATTGGTTTCGGGTATCAGACTTGAGATAATTTTGATGGTTTCTCAACCATTCCTTAGCTTCAAACTCCAATATCTCGCGAACGGATTGACGAACTTGAGAAATTCCTGTTGCATCTGAAAGTAGAAACTAGCCCGATTACAATGGTGTGTGTACTTTTTGCCCTAGGCCATAGTAGTTATTGGTTTCGAGTATCAGACTTGCGAAAATTTCGATGGTTTCTCAACCATTCCTTAACTTCAAACTCCCATATCACGCGAACGCATTGACGAACTCGAGAAATTCCTGTTGTATCTGAAAGTAGAAACTCGCCCGATTAGAATAGTGTGTGTACTTTTCCCCTAGGCCATCCGGTTATTGGTTTCGAGTATCAGACCTGCGAAAATTTTGATGGTTTCTCAACCATTCCTTAACTTCAAACTCCCATATCTCGCGAACGCATTGACGAACTCGAGAAATTCCTGTTGCATCTGAAAGTGGAAACTCGCCCGATTACAATGGGATGTGTACTTTTCCCCTAGGCCATTCCAGTTACTGGTTTCGAGTATCAGACTTGCGATAATTTTGATGGTTTCTCAACCATTCCTTAACTTCACACTTACATATCTCGCGAACGGATTGACGAACTCGAGAATTTCCTATTGCAACTGAAAGCAGAAACTCGCCCGGTTACAACGGTATGGGCATTTTTGCCCTAGGCCATAGTAGTTATTCGTTTCGAGTATCAGACTTGCGAATATTTTGACGGTTTCTCAACCATTCCTTAACTTCAAACTCCCATTTCTCGCGAACGGATTGACGAACTCGAGAAATTCCTGTTGCATCTGAAAGTAGAAACTCGCCCGATTACAATGGTATGTGTACTTTTCCCCTAGGCCATTCCAGTTATTGGTTTCGAGTATCAGACTTGCGATAATTTTGATGGTTTCTCAACCATTCCTTAACTTCACACTTACATATCTTGCGAACGGATTGACGAACTCGAGAATTTCCTATTGCATCTGAAAGCAGAAACTCGCCCGGTTACAACGGTATGTGCGTTTTTGCCCTAGGCCATAGTAGTTATTGGTTTCGAGTATCAGACTTGCGAAAATTTTGATGGTTTCTCAACCATTCCTTAACTCCAAACTCCCATTTCTCGCGAACGGATTGACGAACTCGAGAAATTCCTGTTGCATCTGAAAGTAGAAACTCGCCCGATTACAATGGTATGTGTACTTTTCCCCTAGGCCATTCCAGTTACTGGTTTCGAGTATCAGACTTGCGATAATTTTGATGGTTTCTCAACCATTCCTTAACTTCACACTTACATATCTCGCGAACGAATTGACGAACTCGAGAATTTCCTATTGCATCTGAAAGCAGAGACTCGCCCGGTTACAACGGTATGTGCATTTTTGCCCTAGGCCATAGTAGTTATTGGTTTCGAGTATCAGACATGCGAAAATTTTGATGGTTTCTCAACCATTCCTTAACTCCAAAGTCCCATTTCTCACGAACGGATTGACGAACTCGAGAAATTCCTATTGCATCTGAAAGTAGAAACTCGCCCGATTACAACGGTATGTGTATTTTTCCCCTAGGCCAATGTAGTTATTGGTTTCGAGTATCAGACTTGCGAATATTTTGATGGTTTCTAAACCATTCCTTAAATTCAAACTCCCATTTCTCGCGAACGGATTGATGAACTCGAGAAATTCCTGTTGCATCTGAAAGTAGAAACTAGCCCGATTACAATCGTGTGTGTACTTTTTCCCGAGGCCATTCCAGTTGTTGGTTTCGAGTATCAAACCTGCGAAAATTTCTATGGTTTCTCAACCATTCCTTAACTTCAAACTCCCATATCACGCGAACGCATTGACGAACTCGAGAAATTCCTGTTGTATCTGAAAGTAGAAACTCGCCCGATTAGAATAGTGTGTGTACTTTTCCCCTAGGCCATCCGGTTATTGGTTTAGAGTATCAGACCTGCGAAAATTTTGATGGTTTCTCAACCATTCCTTATCTTCAAACTCCCATATCTCGCGAACGGATTGACGAACTCGAGAAATTCCTGTTGCATCTGAAAGTAGAAACTAGCCCGATTACAACGGTATGTGTATTTTTGCCCTATGCCATAGTATTTATTGGTTTCGAGTATCAGACTTGCGAAAATTTTGATGGTTTCTCAACCATTCCTTAACTTCAAACTCCCATTTCTCGCGAACGGATTGCGAACTCGAGAAATTCCTGTTGCATCTGAAAGTAGAAACTCGCCCGATTACAATGGTATGTGTACTTTTCCCCTAGGCCATTCCAGTTATTGGTTTCGAGTATCAGACTTGCGAAAATTTCGATGGTTTCTCAACCATTCCTTAACTTCAAACTCCCATATCTCGCGAACGCATTGACGAACTCGAGAAATTCCTGTTGCATCTGAAAGTAGAAACTCGCCCGATTACAATGGTATGTGTACTTTTCCCCTAGGCCATTCCAGTTACTGGTTTCGAGTATCAGACTTGCGAAAATTCTTATGGTTTCTCAACCATTCCTTAACTTCAAACTCCCATTTCTCGCGAACGGATTGATGAACTCGAGAAATTCCTGTTGCATCTGAAAGTAGAAACTAGCCCGATTACAACGGTATGTGTATTTTTGCCCTAGGCCATAGTATTTATTGGTTTCGAGTATCAGACTTGCGAAAATTTTGATGGTTTCTCAACCATTCCTTAACTTCAAACTCCCATATCTCGCGAACGGATCGACTATCTCGAGAAATTCCTGTTGCATCTGAAAGCAGATACTCGCCCGATTACAACGGTGTGTGTATTTTTGCCCTAGGCCATAGTGGTTATTTGTTTCGAGTATCAGACTTGCGAAAATATTGATGGATTCTCAACCATTCCTTAACTTCAAACTCCCATATCTCGCGACCGGATTGACGAACTCGAGAAATTCCTGTTGCATCTGAAAGCAGAAACTAGCCCGATTACAACGGTATGTGTATTTTTGCCCTAGGCCATAATAGTTATGGGTTTCGAGTATCAGACTTGCGAAAATTTTGATGGTTTCTCAACCATTCCTTAACTCCAAACTCCCATATCTCGCGAACGGATTGACTAACTCCAGAAATTCCTATTGCATCTGAAAGTAGAAAATCGCCCGATTACAATGGTGTGTGTACTTTTCCCTTAGGCCATTCCAGTTATTGGTTTCGAGTATCAGACTTGCGAAAATTTTGATGGTTTCTCAAACATTCCTTAACGTCAAACTCCCATATCTCGCGAACGGATTGCCGAACTCGAGAAATTCCTGTTGCATCTGAAGGCAGAAGTTCGCCCGATTACAACGGTATGTGTATTTTTGCCCCAGGCCATAATAGTTATGGGTTTCGTGTATCAGACTTGCGAAAATTTTGATGGTTCCTCAACCATTCATAACTTCAAACTCCCATGTCCCGCGAACGGATTGACGAACTCGAGATATTCCTGTTGCATGTGAAAGTAGAAAGTCGCCCGATTACAACTGTATGTGTATTTTTCTCCTAGGCCTTTGTAGTTATTGGTTTCGAGTATCAGACTTGCGAAAATTTTGATGGTTTCTCAACCATTCCTTAACTTTAAACCCCCATTTCTCGCGAACGGATTGACGAACTCGGGAAGTTCCTGTTGTATCTGAAAGTAGAAACTCGCCCGATTACAAAGATATGTGTATTTTTCCCCTAGGCCATTGTAGTTATTGGTTTCGGGTATCAGACCTGCGAAAATTTTAATGGTTTCTCAACGATTCCTTAACTTCAAACTCCCATATCTCGCGAACGCATCGACGAACTCGAGAAATTCCTGTTGCATCTGAAAGTAGAAACTCGCCTGATTACAATGGTATGTGTACTTTTCCCCTAGGCCATTCCAGTTATTGGTTTCGAGTATCAGACCAGCGAAAATTTTGATGGTTTCTCAACCATTCCTTAACTTCAAACTCCCATTTCTCGCGAACGGATTGACGAACTCGAGAAATTCCTGTTGCATGTGAAAGTGGAAAGTCGCCCGATTACAACGGTATGTGTATTTTTCTCCTAGTCCATTCCAGTTGTTGGTTTCGAGTATCAGACCAGCGAAAATTTTGATGGTTTCTCAACCATTCCTTAACTTCAAACTCCCATATCTCGCGAACGGAATGACGAACTCGAGAAATTCCTGTTGCATGTGAAAGTAGAAAGTCGCCCGATTACAACGGTATGTGTATTTTTCCCCTAGGCCATTGTAGTTATTGGTTTCGGGTATCAGACCTGCGAAAATTTTAATGGTTTCTCAACCATTCCTTAACTTCAAACTCCCATTTCTCGCGAACGGATTGACGAACTCGAGAGATTCCTATTGCATCTGAAAGTAGAAACCCGCCTGATTACAATGGTATGTGTACTTTTCCCCTAGGCCATTCCAGTTATTGGTTTCGAGTAACAGACCAGCGAAAATTTTGATGGTTCCTCAACCATTCATAACATCAAACTCCCATGTCCCGCGAACGGATTGACGAACTCGAGATATTCCTGTTGCATGTGAAAGTAGAAAGTCGCCCGATTACAACTGTATGTGTATTTTTCTCCTAGGCCTTTGTAGTTATTGGTTTCGAGTATCAGACTTGCGAAAATTTTGATGGTTTCTCAACCATTCCTTAACTTTAAACCCCCATTTCTCGCGAACGGATTGACGAACTCGGGAAGTTCCTGTTGTATCTGAAAGTAGAAACTCGCCCGATTACAAAGATATGTGTATTTTTCCCCTAGGCCATTGTAGTTATTGGTTTCGGGTATCAGACCTGCGAAAATTTTAATGGTTTCTCAACGATTCCTTAACTTCAAACTCCCATTTCTCGCGAACGGATTGACGAACTCGTGAGATTCCTGTTGCATCTGAAAGTAGAAACTCGCCCGATTACAATGTTATGTGTACTTTTCCCCTAGGCCATTCCAGTTATTGGTTTCGAGTATCAGACTGGCGAAAATTTGGATGGTTTCTCAACCATTCCTCATTTTCACACTTCCATATCTCGCGAACGGATTGTCGAACTCGGGAATTTCCTATTGCATCGGAAAGCAGAAACTCGCCCGATTAGAACGGTGTGTGTACTTTTCCCCTAGGGCATTCCAGTTGTTGGTTTCGAGTATCTGACCAGCGTAAATTTTGATGGTTTCTCAACCATTCCTTAACTTCAAACTCTCATATCTCGCGAACGGATTGACGAACTCGAGAATTTCCTATTGCATCTGAAAGCAGAAACTCGCCCGATTACAACGGTATGTGTATTTCTCCTCTAGTCCTCTGTAGTTATTGGTTTCGAGTATCAGACTTGCGAAAATTTTGATGGTCTCTCAACCATTCCTTAACTTCAAACTCCCATATCTCGCGAACGGATTGACGAACTCGAGAAATTCCTGTTGCATCTGAAAGTCGAAACTCGCCCGATTACAAAGATATGTGTATTTTTCCCCTAGGCCATTGCAGTTATTGGTTTCGGGTATCAGACTTGCGAAAATTTTGATGGTTTCTCAACGATTCCTTAACTTCAAACTCCCATTTCTCGCGAACGGATTGACGAACTCGAGAAATTCCTGTTGCATCTGAAAGTAGAAACTCGCCCGATTAGAATGTTATGTGTACTTTTCCCCTAGGCCATTCCAGTTATTGGTTTCGAGTATCAGACAAGCGAAAATTTTGATGGTTTCTCAACCATTCCTTAACTTCAAACTCCCATATCTCGCGAACGGATTGACGAACTCGAGAATTTCTTATTGCATCTGAAAGCAGAAACTCGCCCGATTACAACGGTATGTGTATTTTTCCTCTAGGCCTTTGTAGTTATTGGTTTCGAGTATCAGACTTGCGAAAATTTTAATGGTTTCTCAAACATTCCTTAACTTCAAACTCCCATATCTCGCGAACGGATTGACGAACTCGAGAAATTCCTGTTGCATCTGAAAGTAGAAACTCGCCCGATTACAACAGTATGTGTATTTTTGCCCCAGGCCATAGTAGTTGTTGGTTTCGAGTATCAGACCAGCGAAAATTTTGATGGTTTCTCATGTATTCCTTAACTTCCTCCCCGACGGCGTCAGCCTGACGTGTTACGCGGACGACACCTTGTTGTTGGCCGTCGGGGGGGACTGGAGGGGGGCTGTTCGGGCCGCCGAGGACGGTGCCCGGCGCGTCGTCTCCCGGATCAGGGGGATCGGTTTGGAGGTGGCTCTCCACAAAACCGAGGTACTCGGGATGTATAGACCCCGGGGAGAGCCGCCTCCCCCCCTGATCCGGGTGGGTGAGACAGACGTCGAGGTGAGGTCACAGATGAAATATCTGGGACTTCACCTCGACAGCCACTGGCGCTTCGAGGGCCATTTCCGGGCCCTGGCCCCGCGGTTGGAGAGGATTGCTGGCGCTTTGGGCCGTATCCTCCCCAACCTGCGGGGCCCGAGTGACCGGGTTCGCCGCCTCTACGCGGGAATGGTCCACTCGGTGGCCCTATACGGGGCCCCCGTTTGGGCGGGCGACCTGGCCGCCTCCCGGCGCAGCAAGGTATTGCTGCGACGGGTTCAAAGGCGGCTTGCACTTCGGATCGCCCGGGGGTACCGGACCGTTTCGTATGAGGCGGCGAGCGTCCTCGCGGGGCTACCCCCGGCGGACTTGATCGCGGGCATGCATGCGGCTTTCTACGAGGGCCGCATGCGCGCCCGCGAGGATGGGGTGGTCCTGGCGGGATGCGAGGTGGAGGCCCTCAAGCGCCATGCCCGGGAGTCTATGCTGCGGCTTTGGCAGCAGCGGCTGGCCGAGCCGTTGTTCGGCCAGGGGACTGTCGGGGCTATCCGGCCGGTCCTGTTTGAGTGGCTGGGTAGGCGCTTCGGCTCACTCACCTACCGGTTGGTGCAGGTGCTGTCCGGGCACGGATGCTTCGGACAGTACCTGTGCCGAATCGGTGTGGAAGAGGCGGCGCGCTGCTGGCACTGTCCAGCGGACGAGGACACGGCGCAACACACCCTCGAGGTGTGTCCAGCCTGGGGGGTGGGGCGCCGTGTCCTCACGGCCGTGATTGGGGCGGATCTCTCGCTGCCGGGCTTGGTACGGGCCATGCTCGGCAGCGAGACGAAGTGGCGGGCCGTGGCCTCCTTCTGCGAGGAGGTAATCTCGCAGAAGGAGGCCGCGAGCCGCATTCGCGAGAGGGGGAGACCGCGAGCGAGGCCTCGTCCGAGGCCGGGGGCGGGTAAGCCTCCGGAAGGGCCGGGGAGGCCACCCTGAGAGCGGCGGGCGGGGGTACGTAGCCCTTGAGTCTCGTGCCACCGCCCGTCGCCTAAGGGGGGAGAAATAAGGGACGGCGACGCTCTCGAGGGCGGAGAGGCCAGAGCCGCCCTCGGGAGCGTACGAGCCGGGGTGCAGCCGCGTCGACGGCACGGTCCTAGAACCGTGCCTCCGGCGCGGCTATGGGGGCGGTGGGCGGTCGTGAGTGTGGGACTCACGGCCGCCCTCGGGCGGCCCCCGGGAGTGGGATGACGGAGCAGTGTGGCCCTGCTCCGACGTCGGGCGCCAGAGCGCCGAGGAGAAAACAGGGAAGGGAGGGTGAAGTACCCCCTCCCTTCCCTGGAACGGGAGGACACGGGCGCGAGAGCCCTGCACGGGGGAGCACCTGATGATATGATGTTTTCGGTCCCAGGTGCTCCCCCTGCATAGTGCGGGGATGGCCACCGTGGTGGGTTTTAGTGGGCAGGTCCCGCGCCCGTTGGGTTTCCTTCCGGGCGCGGGGAATCCCACACTCCCCCCGCCCCTCCCCAGGCGGCGGGGGGGTCTTTCGAAGATTTCCCCCACGTATAAAAAAAAAAAAAAAAAAAAAAATTCCTTAACTTCAATCTTCCATATCTCGCGAACGCATTGACGAACTCGAGAATTTGCTATTGCATCTGAATGCAGAAACTCGCCCGATTACAACGGTGTGTGTACTTTTCCCCTAGGCCATTCCTGTTGTTGGTTTCGAGTATCAGAACAGCGAAAATTTTGATGGTTTCTCAAGCATTCCTTAACTTCAAACTTCCATATCTCGCGAACGCATTGACGAACTCGATAATTTGCTATTGCATCTGTATGCAGAAACTCGCCCGATTACAACGGTATGTGTATTTTTGCCCTAGGCCATAGTAGTTGTTGGTTTCGAGGATCAGACCAGCGAAAATTTTGATGGTTTCTCATGTATTCCTTAACTTCAAACTTCCATATCTCGCGAACGGATTGACGAACTCGAGAATTTCCTATTGCATCTGAAAGCAGAAACTCGCCCGATTACAACGGTATGTGTATTTTTGCCCTAGGCCATAGTAGTTATTGGATTCGAGTATCAGACTTGCGAAAATTTTGATGATTTCTCAACCATTCGTTAACTTCAAACTGCCATATCTCGCGAACGCATTGACGAACTCGAGAAATTCCTGTTGCATGTGAAAGTAGAATCTCGCCCGATTACAATGGTATGTGTAATTTTCCCCTAGGCATTTGTAGTTATTGGTTTCGAGTATCAGACTTGCGAAAATTTTGATGGTTTCTCAACCATTCCTTAACTTCAAACTCCCATATCTCGCGAACGGATTGACGAACTCGAGAAATTCCTGTTGCATGTGAAAGTAGAAAGTCGCCCGATTACAACGGTATGTGTATTTTTCTACTAGTCCATTCCAGTTGTTGGTTTCGAGTATCAGACCAGCGAAAATTTTGATGGTTTCTCAAGCATTCCTTAACTTCAAACTTCCATTTCTCGCGAACGGATTAGAGAACTCGAGAGATTCCTGTTGCATCTGAAAGTAGAAACTCGCCTGATTACAATGGTATGTGTACTTTTCCCCTAGGCCACTCCAGTTATTGGTTTCCAGTAACAGACCAGCGAAAATTTTGATGGTTCCTCAACCATTCCTTAACTTCAAACTCCCATGTCCCGCGAACGGATGGACGAACTCGAGATATTCCTGTTGCATCTGAAAGTAGAAAGTCGCCCGATTACAACGGTATGTGTATTTTTGCCCAAGGCCATTCCAGTTATTGGTTTCGAGTAACAGACCAGCGAAAATTTTGATGGTTCCTCAACCATTCCTTAACTTCAAACTCCCATGTCCCGCGAACGGATGGACGAACTCGAGATATTCCTGTTGCATCTGAAAGTAGAAAGTCGCCCGATTACAACGGTATGTGTATTTTTGCCCAAGGCCATGGTAGTTATTGGATTCGAGTATCAGACTTGCGAAAATTTGGATGATTTCTCAACCATTCCTGAACTTCAAACTCCCATATCTCGCGAACGCATTGACGAACTCGAGAAATTCCTGTTGCATGTGAACGTAGAATGTCGCCCGATTACAATGGTATGTGTATTTTTCCCCTAGGCATTTGTAGTTATTGGTTTCGAGTATCAGACTTGCGAAAATTTTGATGGTTTCTCAACCATTTCTTAACTTCAAACTCCCATTTCTCGCGAACGGATTGACGAACTCGAGAAATTCCTGTTGCATCTGAAAGTAGAAACTCGCCTGATTACAATGGTATGTGTACTTGTCCCCTAGGCCATTCCACTTATTGGTTTCGAGTATCAGACCAGCGAAAATTTTGATGGTTTCTCAACCATTCCTTAGCTTCAAACTCCCATTTCTCGCGAACGGATTGACGAACTCGAGAAATTCCTGTTGCATGTGAAAGTAGAAAGTCGCCCGATTACAACGGTATGTGTATTTTTCTCCTAGGCCATTCCAGTTGTTGGTTTCGAGTATCATACCAGCGAAAATTTTGATGGTTTCTCAAGCATTCCTTAACTTCAAACTTCCATATCTCGCGAACGGATTGACGAACTCGAGAATTTCCTATTGCATCTGAATGCAGAAACTCGCCCGATTACAAAGGTATGTGTATTTTTGCCCTAGGCCATAGTACTTGTTGGTTTCGAGTGTCAGACCAGCGAAAATTTTGATGGTTTCTCATGTATTCCTAAACTTCAAACTTCCATATCTCGCGAACGGATTGACGAACTCGAGAATTTCCTATTGCATCTGAAAGCAGAAACTCTCCCGATTACAACGGTATGTGTATTTTTCTCCTAGGCCATTCCAGTTGTTGGTTTCGAGTATCAGACCAGCGAAAATTTTGATGGTTTCTCCAGCATTCCTTAACTTCAAACTCCCATATCCCGCGATCGGATTGACGAACTCGAGAAATTCCTGTTGTATCTGAAAGTAGAAACTCGCCCGATTAGAATAGTGTGTGAACTTTTCCCCTAGGCCATCCGGTTATAGGTTTCGAGTATCAGACCAGCGAAAACTTTGATGGTTGATCAACCATTCCTTAACTTCAAACTCCCATTTCTCGCGAACGGATTGACGAACTCGAGGAATTCCTGTTGCATCTGAAAGTTGAAACTTGCCCGATTACAATGGTATGTGTACTTTTCCCCTAGGCCATTCCAGTTATTGGTTTCGAGTATCAGACTTGCGATAATTTTGATGGTTTCCAACCATTCCTTAACTTCACACTTACATATCTTGCGAACGGATTGACGAACTCGAGGAATTCCTGTTGCATCTGAAAGTTGAAACTTGCCCGATTACAATGGTATGTGTACTTTTCCCCTAGGCCATTCCAGTTATTGGTTTCGAGTATCAGACCAGCGAAAACTTTGATGGTTGATCAACCATTCCTTAACTTCAAACTCCCATTTCTCGCGAACGGATTGACGAACTCGAGGAATTCCTGTTGCATCTGAAAGTTGAAACTTGCCCGATTACAATGGTATGTGTACTTTTCCCCTAGGCCATTCCAGTTATTGGTTTCGAGTATCAGACTTGCGATAATTTTGATGGTTTCTCAACCATTCCTTAACTTCACACTTACATATCTTGTGAACGGATTGACGAACTCGAGAATTTCGTATTGCATCTGAAAGCAGAAACACGCCCGATTACAACGGTATGTGCGTTTTTGCCCTAGGACATAGTAGTTATTGGTTTCGAGTATCAGACTTGCGAAAATTTTGATGGTTTCTCAACCATTCCTTAACTCCAAACTCCCATTTCTCGCGAACGGATTGACGAACTCGAGAAATTCCTATTGCATCTGAAAGTAGAACCTCGCCCGATTACAACGGTATGTGCATTTTTGCCCTAGGCCATAGTAGTTATTGGTTTCGAGTATCAGACCTGCGAAAATTTCGATGGTTTCTCAACCATTCCTTAACTTCAAACTCCCATATCTCCCGAACGGATTGACGAACTCGAGATATTCCTGTTGCATCTGAAAGCAGAAACTCGCCCGATTACAGCGGTATGTGCATTTTTGCCCTAGGCCATAGTAGTTATTGGTTTCGAGTACCAGACTTGCGAAAATTTCGATGGTTTCTCAACCATTCCTTAACTTCAAACTCCCATATCTCGCGAACGCATTGACGAACTCCAGAAATTCCTGTTGTATCTGAAAGTAGACTCTCGCCCGATTAGAATGGTGTGTGTACTTTTCCCCTAGGCCATCCGGTTATTGGTTTCGAGTATCAGACCTGCGAAAATTTTGATGGTTTCTCCACCATTCGTTATCTTCAAACTCCCATATCTCGCGAACGGATTGACGAACTCGAGAAATTCCTGTTGCATCTGAAAGTAGAAACTAGCCCGATTACAATGGTGTGTGTACTTTTCCCCTAAGCCATTCCAGTTATTGGTTTCGAGTATCAGACTTGCGATAATTTTGATGGTTTCTCAACCATTCCTTAACTTCACACTTACATATCTTGCGAACGGATTGACGAACTCGATAATTTCCTATTGCAACTGAAAGAAAAAACTCGCCCGGTTACACCGGTATGTGCATTTTTGCCCTAGGCCATTGTAGTTATTGGATTCGAGTATCAGACTTGCGAAAATTTCGATGGTTTCTCAACCATTCCTTAACTTCAAACTACCATATCTCGCGAACGCATTGACGAACTCGAGAAATTCCTGTTGCATCTGAAAGTAGAAACTCGCCCGATTACAATGGTATGTGTACTTTTCCCCTAGGCCATTCCAGTTACTGGTTTCGAGTATCAGACTTGCGATAATTTTGATGGTTTCTCAACCATTCCTTAACTTCACACTTACATATCTCGCGAACGGATTGACGAACTCGAGAATTTACTATTGCATCTGAAAGCAGAAACTCGCCCGGTTACAACGGTATGTGCATTTTTGCCCTAGGCCATAGTAGTTATTGGTTTCGAGTATCAGTCTTGCGAAAATTTCGATGGTTTCTCAACTATTTCTTAACTTCAAACTCCCATATCTCGCGAACGGATTGACGAACTCGAGATATTCCTGTTGCATCTGAAAGCAGAAACTCGCCCGATTACAACGTTATGTGCATTTTTGCCCTAGGCCATAGTAGTTATTGGTTTCGAGTATCAGACTTGCGAAAATTTCGATGGTTTCTCAACTATTTCTTAACTTCAAACTCCCATTTCTCGCGAACGGATTGATGAACTCGAGAAATTCCTGTTGCATCTGAAAGTAGAAACTCGCCCGATTACAATGGTGTGTGTACTTTTCCCCTAGGCCATTCCAGTTATTGGTTTCGAGTATCAGACTTGAGATAATTTTGATGGTTTCTCAACCATTCCTTAGCTTCAAACTCCAATATCTCGCGAACGGATTGACGAACTTGAGAAATTGCTGTTGCATCTGAAAGTAGAAACTAGCCCGATTACAATGGTGTGTGTACTTTTTCCCGAGGCCATTCCAGTTGTTGGTTTCGAGTATCAAACCTGCGAAAATTTTGATGGTTTCTCAACCATTCCTTAACTTCAAACTCCCATATCTCGCGAACGGATTGACGAACTCGAGAAATTCCTGTTGCATCTGAAAGCAGAAACTCGCCCGATTACAACGGTATTTGCATTTTGCCCTAGGCCATAGTAGTTATTGGTTTCGAGTATCGACTTGCGAAAATTTCGATGGTTTCTCAACCATTCCTTAATTCAAACTCCCATATCACGCGAACGCATTGACGAACTCGAGAAATTCCTGTTGTATCTGAAAGTAGAAACTCGCCCGATTAGAATAGTGTGCGTACTTTTTCCCGAGGCCATTCCAGTTGTTGGTTTCGAGTATCAAACCTGCGAAAATTTTGATGGTTTCTCAACCATTCCTTAACTTCAAACTCCCATTTCTCGCGAACGGATTGACGAACTCGAGGAATTCCTGTTGCATCTGAAAGTTGAAACTTGCCCGATTACAATGGTATGTGTACTTTTCCCCTAGGCCATTCCAGTTATTGGTTTCGAGTATCAGACTTGCGATAATTTTGATGGTTTCTCAACCATTCCTTAACTTCACACTTACTTATCTCGCGAACGGATTGACGACCTCGAGAATTTCCTATTGCAACTGAAAGTAGAAACTCGCCCGATTAGAATAGTGTGTGTACTTTTCCCCTAGGCCATCCGGTTATTGGTTTCGAGTATCAGACCTGCGAAAATTTTGATGGTTTCTCAACCATTCCTTAACTCCAAACTCCCATTTCTCGCGAACGGATTGACGAACTCGAGAAATTCCTATTGCATATGAAAGTAGAAACTCGCCCGATTACAACGGTATGTGCATTTTTGCCCTAGGCCATAGTAGTTATTGGTTTCGAGTATCAGACTTGCGAAAATTTCGATGGTTTCTCAACCATTCCTTAACTTCAAACTCCCATATCTCGCGAACGGATTGACGAACTCGAGATATTCCTGTTGCATCTGAAAGCAGAAACTCGCCCGATTACAACGTTATGTGCATTTTTGCCCTAGGCCATAGTAGTTATTGGTTTCGAGTATCAGACTTGCGAAAATTTCGATGGTTTCTCAACTATTTCTTAACTTCAAACTCCCATTTCTCGCGAACGGATTGATGAACTCGAGAAATTCCTGTTGCATCTGAAAGTAGAAATTCGCCCGATTACAATGGTATGTGTACTTTTCCCCTAGGCCATTCCAGTTATTGGTTTCGGGTATCAGACTTGAGATAATTTTGATGGTTTCTCAACCATTCCTTAGCTTCAAACTCCAATATCTCGCGAACGGATTGACGAACTTGAGAAATTCCTGTTGCATCTGAAAGTAGAAACTAGCCCGATTACAATGGTGTGTGTACTTTTTGCCCTAGGCCATAGTAGTTATTGGTTTCGAGTATCAGACTTGCGAAAATTTCGATGGTTTCTCAACCATTCCTTAACTTCAAACTCCCATATCACGCGAACGCATTGACGAACTCGAGAAATTCCTGTTGTATCTGAAAGTAGAAACTCGCCCGATTAGAATAGTGTGTGTACTTTTCCCCTAGGCCATCCGGTTATTGGTTTCGAGTATCAGACCTGCGAAAATTTTGATGGTTTCTCAACCATTCCTTAACTTCAAACTCCCATATCTCGCGAACGCATTGACGAACTCGAGAAATTCCTGTTGCATCTGAAAGTGGAAACTCGCCCGATTACAATGGGATGTGTACTTTTCCCCTAGGCCATTCCAGTTACTGGTTTCGAGTATCAGACTTGCGATAATTTTGATGGTTTCTCAACCATTCCTTAACTTCACACTTACATATCTCGCGAACGGATTGACGAACTCGAGAATTTCCTATTGCAACTGAAAGCAGAAACTCGCCCGGTTACAACGGTATGGGCATTTTTGCCCTAGGCCATAGTAGTTATTCGTTTCGAGTATCAGACTTGCGAATATTTTGACGGTTTCTCAACCATTCCTTAACTTCAAACTCCCATTTCTCGCGAACGGATTGACGAACTCGAGAAATTCCTGTTGCATCTGAAAGTAGAAACTCGCCCGATTACAATGGTATGTGTACTTTTCCCCTAGGCCATTCCAGTTATTGGTTTCGAGTATCAGACTTGCGATAATTTTGATGGTTTCTCAACCATTCCTTAACTTCACACTTACATATCTTGCGAACGGATTGACGAACTCGAGAATTTCCTATTGCATCTGAAAGCAGAAACTCGCCCGGTTACAACGGTATGTGCGTTTTTGCCCTAGGCCATAGTAGTTATTGGTTTCGAGTATCAGACTTGCGAAAATTTTGATGGTTTCTCAACCATTCCTTAACTCCAAACTCCCATTTCTCGCGAACGGATTGACGAACTCGAGAAATTCCTGTTGCATCTGAAAGTAGAAACTCGCCCGATTACAATGGTATGTGTACTTTTCCCCGAGGCCATTCCAGTTACTGGTTTCGAGTATCAGACTTGCGATAATTTTGATGGTTTCTCAACCATTCCTTAACTTCACACTTACATATCTCGCGAACGAATTGACGAACTCGAGAATTTCCTATTGCATCTGAAAGCAGAGACTCGCCCGGTTACAACGGTATGTGCATTTTTGCCCTAGGCCATAGTAGTTATTGGTTTCGAGTATCAGACATGCGAAAATTTTGATGGTTTCTCAACCATTCCTTAACTCCAAAGTCCCATTTCTCACGAACGGATTGACGAACTCGAGAAATTCCTATTGCATCTGAAAGTAGAAACTCGCCCGATTACAACGGTATGTGTATTTTTCCCCTAGGCCAATGTAGTTATTGGTTTCGAGTATCAGACTTGCGAATATTTTGATGGTTTCTAAACCATTCCTTAAATTCAAACTCCCATTTCTCGCGAACGGATTGATGAACTCGAGAAATTCCTGTTGCATCTGAAAGTAGAAACTAGCCCGATTACAATCGTGTGTGTACTTTTTCCCGAGGCCATTCCAGTTGTTGGTTTCGAGTATCAAACCTGCGAAAATTTCTATGGTTTCTCAACCATTCCTTAACTTCAAACTCCCATATCACGCGAACGCATTGACGAACTCGAGAAATTCCTGTTGTATCTGAAAGTAGAAACTCGCCCGATTAGAATAGTGTGTGTACTTTTCCCCTAGGCCATCCGGTTATTGGTTTAGAGTATCAGACCTGCGAAAATTTTGATGGTTTCTCAACCATTCCTTATCTTCAAACTCCCATATCTCGCGAACGGATTGACGAACTCGAGAAATTCCTGTTGCATCTGAAAGTAGCAACTAGCCCGATTACAACGGTATGTGTATTTTTGCCCTATGCCATAGTATTTATTGGTTTCGAGTATCAGACTTGCGAAAATTTTGATGGTTTCTCAACCATTCCTTAACTTCAAACTCCCATTTCTCGCGAACGGATTGCGAACTCGAGAAATTCCTGTTGCATCTGAAAGTAGAAACTCGCCCGATTACAATGGTATGTGTACTTTTCCCCTAGGCCATTCCAGTTATTGGTTTCGAGTATCAGACTTGCGAAAATTTCGATGGTTTCTCAACCATTCCTTAACTTCAAACTCCCATATCTCGCGAACGCATTGACGAACTCGAGAAATTCCTATTGCATCTGAAAGTAGAAACTCGCCCGATTACAATGGTATGTGTACTTTTCCCCTAGGCCATTCCAGTTACTGGTTTCGAGTATCAGACTTGCGAAAATTCTTATGGTTTCTCAACCATTCCTTAACTTCAAACTCCCATTTCTCGCGAACGGATTGATGAACTCGAGAAATTCCTGTTGCATCTGAAAGTAGAAACTAGCCCGATTACAACGGTATGTGTATTTTTGCCCTAGGCCATAGTATTTATTGGTTTCGAGTATCAGACTTGCGAAAATTTTGATGGTTTCTCAACCATTCCTTAACTTCAAACTCCCATATCTCGCGAACGGATTGACGATCTCGAGAAATTCCTGTTGCATCTGAAAGCAGATACTCGCCCGATTACAACGGTGTGTGTATTTTTGCCCTAGGCCATAGTGGTTATTTGTTTCGAGTATCAGACTTGCGAAAATATTGATGGATTCTCAACCATTCCTTAACTTCAAACTCCCATATCTCGCGACCGGATTGACGAACTCGAGAAATTCCTGTTGCATCTGAAAGCAGAAACTAGCCCGATTACAACGGTATGTGTATTTTTGCCCTAGGCCATAATAGTTATGGGTTTCGAGTATCAGACTTGCGAAAATTTTGATGGTTTCTCAACCATTCCTTAACTCCAAACTCCCATATCTCGCGAACGGATTGACTAACTCCAGAAATTCCTATTGCATCTGAAAGTAGAAAATCGCCCGATTACAATGGTGTGTGTACTTTTCCCTTAGGCCATTCCAGTTATTGGTTTCGAGTATCAGACTTGCGAAAATTTTGATGGTTTCTCAAACATTCCTTAACGTCAAACTCCCATATCTCGCGAACGGATTGCCGAACTCGAGAAATTCCTGTTGCATCTGAAGGCAGAAGTTCGCCCGATTACAACGGTATGTGTATTTTTGCCCCAGGCCATAATAGTTATGGGTTTCGTGTATCAGACTTGCGAAAATTTTGATGGTTTCTCAACCATTCCTTAACTTCAAACTCCCATATCTCGCGAACGGATTGACGAACTCGAGAAATTCCTGTTGCATGTTAAAGTAGAAATTCACCCGATTACAACGGTATGTGTATTTTCCCCCTAGGCCTTTGTAGTTATTGGATTCGAGTATCAGACTTGCGAAAATTTTGATGGTTTCTCAACCATTCCTTAACTTCAAACTTCCATATCCCGCGAACGGATTGACGAACTCGAGAAATTCCTGTTGCATGTGAAAGTAGAAACTCGCCCGATTACAACGGTATGTGCATTTTTGCCCTAGGCCATAGTAGTTATTGGTTTCGAGTATCAGACTTGCGAAAATTTCGATGGTTTCTCAACCATTCCTTAACTTCAAACTCCCATATCACGCGATCGCATTGACGAACTCGAGAAATTCCAGTTTTATCTGAAAGTAGAAACTCGCCCGATTAGAATGGTGTGTGTACTTTTCCCCTAGGCCATCCGGTTATTGGTTTCGAGTATCAGAATTGCGATAATTTTGATGGTTTCTCAATCATTCCTCAACTTCACACTTACATATCTCGCGAACGGATTGACGAACTCGAGAATTTCCTATTGCATCTGAAAGCAGAAACTCGCCCGGTTACAACGGTATGGGCATTTTTGCCCTAGGCCATAGTATTTATTGGTTTCGAGTATCAGACTTGCGAAAATTTCGATGGTTTCTCAACCATTCCTTAACTTCACACTCCCATATCTCGCGAACGCATTGACGAACTCGAGAAATTCCTGTTGCATCTGAAAGTATAAACTCGCCCGATTACAACGGTATGTGTATTTTTGCCCTAGGCCAATGTGGTTATTGGATTCGAGTATCAGACTTGCGAAAATTTTGATGATTTGTCAACCATTCCTTAACTTCAAACTCCCATACCTCGCGAACGCATTGACGAACTCGAGAAATTCCTGTTGCATCTGAAAGCAGAAACTCGCCCGATTACAACGGTGTGTGCATTTTTGCCCTAGGCCATAGTAGTTATTGGTTTCGAGTATCAGACATGCGAAAATTTTAGATGGTTTCTCAACCATTCCTTAACTTCAAACTCCCATATCTCGCGAACGCATTGACGAACTCGAAAAATTCCTGTTGCATCTGAAGTAGAAACTCGCCCGATTACAATGGTATGTGTACTTTTCCCCTAGGCCATTCCAGTTACTGGTTTCGAGTATCAGGCTTGCGATAATTTTGATGGTTTCTCAACCATTCCTTAACTTCAAACTCCCATATCACGCGAACGCATTGACGAACTCGAGAAATTCCTGTTGCATCTGAAAGTTGAAACTTGCCCGATTACAATGGTGTGTGTACTTTTCCCCTAGGCCATTCCAGTTATTGGTTTCGAGTATCAGACTTGCGATAATTTTGATGGTTTCTCAACCATTCCTTAACTTCACACTTACATATCTTGCGAACGGATTGACGAACTCGAGAATTTCCTATTGCATCTGAAAGCAGAAACTCGCCCGGTTACAACGGTATGTGCATTTTTGCCCTAGGCCATTGTAGTTATTGGTTTCGAGTATCAGACTTGCGAAAATTTTGATGGTTTCTCAACCATTCCTTAACTTCAAACTCCCATATCCCGCGAACGGATTGACGAACTCGAGAAATTCCTGTTGCATGTGAAAGTAGAAATTCACCCGATTACAACGGTATGTGTATTTTCCCCCTAGGCCTTTGTAGTTATTGGATTCGAGTATCAGACTTGCGAAAATTTTGATGGTTTCTCAACCATTCCTTAACTTCAAACTTCCATATCCCGCGAACGGATTGACGAACTCGAGAAATTCCTGTTGCATGTGAAAGTAGAAATTCACCCGATTACAACGGTATGTGTATTTTTGCCCTAGGCCATAGTAGTTATTGGTTTCGAGTAGCAGACTTGCGATAATTTTGATGGTTTCTCAAGCATTCCTTAACTTCAAACTCCCATATCTCGCGAACGGATTGACAATCTCGAGATATTCCTGTTGCATCTGAAAGTAGAAACTCGCCCGATTACAACGGTATATGCATTTTTGCCCTAGGCCATAGTAGTTATTGGTTTCGAGTATCAGACTTGCGAAAATTTCGATGGTTTCTCAACCATTCCTTAACTTCACACTCCCATATCTCGCGAACGCATTGACGAACTCGAGAAATTCCTGTTGCATCTGAAAGTATAAACTCGCCCGATTACAACGGTATGTGTATTTTTGCCCTAGGCCAATGTAGTTATTGGATTCGAGTATCAGACTTGCGAAAATTTTGATGATTTGTCAACCATTCCTTAACTTCAAACTCCCATACCTCGCGAACGCATTGACGAACTCGAGAAATTCCTGTTGCATCTGAAAGCAGAAACTCGCCCGATTACAACGGTATGTGCATTTTTGCCCTAGGCCATAGTAGTTATTGGTTTCGAGTATCAGACATGCGAAAATTTTGATGGTTTCTCAACCATTCCTTAACTTCAAACTCCCATATCTCGCGAACGCATTGACGAACTCGAAAAATTCCTGTTGCATCTGAAGTAGAAACTCGCCCGATTACAATGGTATGTGTACTTTTCCCCTAGGCCATTCCAGTTACTGGTTTCGAGTATCAGGCTTGCGATAATTTTGATGGTTTCTCAACCATTCCTTAACTTCAAACTCCCATATCTCGCGAACGCATTGACGAACTCGAGAAATTCCTGTTGCATCTGAAAGTAGAAACTCGCCCGATTACAATGCTATGTGTACTTTTCCCCTAGGCCATTCCAGTTACTGGTTTCGAGTATCAGACTTGCGATAATTTTGATGGTTTCTCAACCATTCCTTAACTTCACACTAACATATCTCGCGAACGGATTGACGAACTCGAGAATTTCCTATTCCATCTGAAAGCAGAAATTCGCCCGGTTACTACGGTATGGGCATTTTTGCCCTAGGCCATAGTAGTTATTGGTTTCGAGTATCAGACTTGCGAAAATTTTGATGGTTTCTCAACCATTCGTTAACTTCAAACTCCCATTTCTCGCGAACGGATTGACGAACTCGAGAAATTCCTGTTGCATCTGAAAGTAGAAACTCGCCCGATTACAATGGTATGTGTACTTTTCCCCTAGGCCATTCCAGTTATTGGTTTCGAGTATCAGACTTGCGATAATTTTGATGGTTTCTCAACCATTCCTTAACTTCACACTTACATATCTTGCGAACGGATTGACGAACTCGAGAATTTCCTATTGCATCTGAAAGCAGAAACTCGCCCCGTTACAACGGTATGTGCATTTTTGCCCTAGGCCATAGTAGTTATTGGTTTCGAGTATCAGACTTGCGAAAATTTTGATGGTTTCTCAACCATTCCTTAATTACAAACTCCCATATCCCGCGAACGGATTGACGAACTCGAGAAATTCCTGTTGCATGTGAAAGTAGAAATTCACCCGATTACAACGGTATGTGTATTTTTCCCCTAGGGCTTTGTAGTTATTGGATTCGAGTATCAGACTTGCGAAAATTTTGATGGTTTCTCAACCATTCCTTAACTTCAAACTTCCATATCCCGCGAACGGATTGACGAACTCGAGAAATTCCTGTTGCATGTGAAAGTAGAAATTTACCCGATTAAAACGGTATGTGTATTTTTCCCCTAGGCATTTGTAGTTATTGGTTTCGAGTATCAGACTTGCGAAAATTTTGATGGCTTCTCAACCATTCCTTAACTTCACACTTACATATCTTGCGAACGGATTGACGAACTCGAGAATTTCCTATTGCATCTGAAAGCAGAAACTCGCCCCGTTACAACGGTATGTGCATTTTTGCCCTAGGCCATAGTAGTTATTGGTTTCGAGTATCAGACTTGCGATAATTTTGATGGTTTCTCAAGCATTCCTTAACTTCAAACTCCCATATCGCGCGAACGGATTGACGAACTCGAGATATTCCTGTTGCATCTGACAGCAGAAACTCGCCCGATTACAACGGTATGTGCATTTTTGCCCTAGGCCATAGTAGTTATTGGTTTCGAGTATCAGACTTGCGAATATTTCGATGGTTTCTCAACCATTCCTTAACTTCAAACTCCCATATCACGCGATCGCATTGACGAACTAGAGAAATTCCAGTTGTATCTGAAAGTAGAAACTCGCCCGATTAGAATGGTGTGTGTACTTTTCCCCTAGGCCATCCGGTTATTGGTTTCGAGTATCAGACCTGCGAAAATTTTGATGGTTACTCAACCATTCCTTAACTTCAAACTCCCATTTCTCGCGAACGGATTGACGAACTCGAGGAATTCCTGTTGCATCTGAAAGTTGAAACTTGCCCGATTACAATGGTATGTGTACTTTTCCCCTAGGCCATTCCAGTTATTGGTTTCGAGTATCAGACTTGCGATAATTTTGATGGTTTCTCAACCATTCCTTAACTTCACACTTACATATCTTGCGAACGGATTGACGAACTCGAGAATTTCCTATTGCATCTGAAAGCAGAAACTCGCCCCGTTACAACGGTATGTGCATTTTTGCCCTAGGCCATAGTAGTTATTGGTTTCGAGTATCAGACTTGCGAAAATTTTGATGGTTTCTCAACCATTCCTTAACTTCACACTTACATGTCTCGCGAACGGTTTGACGAACTCGAGAATTTCCTATTGCATCTGAAAGCAGAAACTCGCCCGGTTACAAAGGTATGTGCATTTTTGCCCTAGGCCATAGTAGTTATTGGTTTCGAGTATCAGACATGCGAAAATTTTGATGGTTTCTCAACCATTCCTTAACTTCAAACTCCCATATCTCGCGAACGCATTGACGAACTCGAGAAATTCCTGTTGCATGTGAAAGTAGAATCTCGCCCGATCAAATGGTATGTGTATTTTTCCCCTAGGCATTTGTAGTTATTGGTTTCGAGTATCAGACTTGCGAAAATTTTGATGGCTTCTCAACCATTCCTTAACTTCAAACTCCCACATCTCGCGAACGGATTGACGACCTCGAGAATTTCCTATTGCATCTGAAAGCAGAAACTCGCCCGATTACAACGGTATGTGTATTTTTCCCCTAGGCCATAGTATTTATTGATTTCGAGTATCAGACTTGCGAAAATTGTGATGGTTTCTCAACCATTCCTTAACTTCAAACTCCCATATCTCGCGAACGGATTGACGAACTCGAGAAATTCCTGTTGCATCTGAAAGTAGAAACTCGCCCGATTACAAAGATATGTGTGTTTTCCCCCTAGGCATTTGTAGTTATTGGTTTCGAGTATCAGACTTGCGAAAATTTTGATGGTTTCTCAACCATTCCTTAACTTCAAACTCCCATATCTCGCGAACGTATTGACGAACTCGTGAAATTCCTCTTGCATCAGAGTAGAAACTCGCCCGATTACAGTGGTATGTGTACTTTTCCCCTAGGGCATTCCAGTTATTGGGTTCGAGTATCAGAGCAGCGAAAATTTTGATGGTTTCTCAAGCATTCCTTAACTTCAAACTCCCATATCTCGCGAACGGATTGACGAACTCGACAAATTCCTGTTGCATCTGAAAGTAAAAACTCGCCCGATTACAACGGTATGTGTATTTTTGCCCTAGGCCAGTGTAGTTATTGGATTCGAGTATCAGACTTGCGAAAATTTTGATGATTTCTCAACCATTCCTTAGCTTCCAACTCCCATATCTCGCGAACGGATTGACGAATTCGGGAATTTCCTATTGCATCTGAAAACAGAAACTCGCCCGATTACAACGGTATGTGTATTTTTGCCCTGGGCCGTGGTAGTTATTGGTTTCGAGTATCAGACTTTCGAAAATTGTGGTGGTTTCTCAACCATTCCTTAACTTCAAACTCCCATATCTCGCGAACGGATTGACGAACTCGAGAAATTCCTGTTGCGTCTGAAAGTAGAAACTCGCCCGATTACAACGGTGTGTGTACTTTTCCCCCAGGCCATTCCAGTTGTTGGTTTCGAGTATCAGACCAGAGGAAATTTTGATGGTTTCTCAACCATTCCTTAACTTCAAACTCCCATATCTCGCGAACGGATTGCCGAACTCGAGAAATTCCTATTGTATCTGAAAGTAGAAAGTCGCCCGATTACAAAGGAATGTGTATTTTTCTCCTAGGCCTTTGTAGTTATTGGTTTCGTGTATCAGACTTGCGAAAATTTTGATGGTTTCTCAACCATTCCTTATTTTCACACTTCCATATCTCGCGAACGGATTGACGAACTCGAAAATTTCCTATTGAATCTGATAGCAGAAACTCGCCCGATTACAACGGTGCGTGTACTTTTCCCCTAGGTCATTCCAGTTGTTGGTTTCGAGTATCAGACCAGCGAAAATTTTGATGGTTTCTCAACCATTCCTTAACTTCAAACTCCCATATCTCGCGAACGGATTGACGAACTCGACTAATTCCTGTTGCATCTGAAAGTAGAAACTCGCCCGATTACAACGGTATGTGTATTTTTGCCCTAGGCCATAATAGTTATTGGATTCGAGTATCAGATTTGCGAAAATTTTGATGATTTCTCAGCCATTCCTTAACTGCAAATTCCCATATCCCGCGAACGGATTGACGAACTCGAGAAATTCCTATTGTATCTGAAAGTAGAAACCCGCCCGATTACAATGGTGTGTGTACTTTTCCCCTAGGCCATTCCAGTTATTGTATTCGAGTATCAGACCAGCGAAGATTTTGTTGGTTTCTCAACCATTCCTTAACTTCAAACTCCCATATCCCGCGAACGGATTGACGAACTCGAGAAATTCCTGTTGCATGTGAAAGTAGAAAGTCTCCCGATTACAACAGTATGTGTATTTTTCTCCTAGGCCTTTGTAGTTATTGGTTTCGAGTATCAGACTTGCGAAAATTTTGATGGTTTCTCAACCATTCCTTATTTTCACACTTCCATATCTCGCGAACGGATTGACGAACTCGAAAATTTCCTATTGCATCTGATAGCAGAAACTCGCCCGATTACAACGGTGTGTGTACTTTTCCCCTAGGTCATTCCAGTTGTTGGTTTCGAGTATCAGACCTGCGAAAATTTTGATGGTTACTCAACCATTCCTTAACTTCAAACTCCCATATCACGCGAACGGATTGACGAACTCGAGGAATTCCTGTTGTATCTGAAAGTAGAAACCCGCCCGATTAGAATAGTGTGTGTACTTTTCCCCTAGGCCATCCGGTTATTGGTTTCGAGTATCAGACCTGCGAAAATTTTGATGGTTTCTCAACCATTCGTTATCTTCAAACTCCCATATCTCGCGAACGGATTGACGAACTCGAGAAATTCCTGTTGCATCTGAAAGTAGAAACTAGCCCGATTACAATGGTGTGTGTACTTTTCCCCTAGGCCATTCCAGTTATTGGTTTCGAGTATCAGACCAGCGAAAATTTTGATGGTTTCTCAACCATTCCTTAACTTCAAACTCCCATATCTCGCGAACGGATTGACGAACTCGAGAAATTCCTGTTGCATCTGAAAGTTGAAACTCGCCCGATTACAACGGTATGTGTATTTTTCCCCTAGGCCATTGTAGTTATTGGTTTCGAGTATCAGGCTTGCGAAAATTTTGATGGTTACTCAACCATTCCTTAACTTCAAACTCCCATTTCTCGCGAACGGATTGACGAACTCGAGGAATTCCTGTTGCATCTGAAAGTTGAAACTTGCCCGATTACAATGGTATGGGCATTTTTGCCCTAGGCCATAGTAGTTATTGGTTTCGAGTATCAGGCTTGCGAAAATTTTGATGGTTACTCAACCATTCCTTAACTTCAAACTCCCATTTCTCGCGAACGGATTGACGAACTCGAGGAATTCCTGTTGCATCTGAAAGTTGAAACTTGCCCGATTACAATGGTATGGGCATTTTTGCCCTAGGCCATAGTAGTTATTGGTTTCTAGTATCAGACTTGCGAAAATTTTGATGGTTACTCAACCATTCCTTAACTTCAAACTCCCATTTCTCGCGAACGGATTGACGAACTCGAGGAATTCCTGTTGCATCTGAAAGTTGAAACTTGCCCGATTACAATGGTGTGTGTACTTTTCCCCTAGGCCATTCCAGTTATTTGTTTCGAGTATCAGACCAGCGAAAATTTTGATGGTTTCTCAACCATTCCTTAACTTCAAACTCCCATATCTCGCGAACGGATTGACGAACTCGAGGAATTCCTGTTGCATCTGAAAGTTGAAACTTGCCCGATTACAATGGTATGTGTACTTTTCCCCTAGGCCATTCCAGTTATTGGTTTCGAGTATCAGACTTGCGATAATTTTGATGGTTTCTCAACCATTCCTTAACTTCACACTTACGTATCTCGCGAACGGATTGACGAACTCGAGAATTTCCTATTGCATCTGAAAGCAGAAACTCGCCCGGTTACAACGGTATGGGCATTTTTGCCCTAGGCCATAGTAGTTATTGGTTTCGAGTATCAGACCAGCGAAAATTTTGATGGTTTCTCAACCATTCCTTAACTTCAAACTCCCATATCTCGCGAACGGATTGACGAACTCGAGAAATTCCTGTTGCATCTGAAAGTTGAAACTCGCCCGATTACAACGGTATGTGTATTTTTCCCCTAGGCCATTGTAGTTATTGGTTTCGAGTATCAGGCTTGCGAAAATTTTGATGGTTACTCAACCATTCCTTAACTTCAAACTCCCATTTCTCGCGAACGGATTGACGAACTCGAGGAATTCCTGTTGCATCTGAAAGTTGAAACTTGCCCGATTACAATGGTATGGGCATTTTTGCCCTAGGCCATAGTAGTTATTGGTTTCGAGTATCAGGCTTGCGAAAATTTTGATGGTTACTCAACCATTCCTTAACTTCAAACTCCCATTTCTCGCGAACGGATTGACGAACTCGAGGAATTCCTGTTGCATCTGAAAGTTGAAACTTGCCCGATTACAATGGTATGGGCATTTTTGCCCTAGGCCATAGTAGTTATTGGTTTCTAGTATCAGACTTGCGAAAATTTTGATGGTTACTCAACCATTCCTTAACTTCAAACTCCCATTTCTCGCGAACGGATTGACGAACTCGAGGAATTCCTGTTGCATCTGAAAGTTGAAACTTGCCCGATTACAATGGTGTGTGTACTTTTCCCCTAGGCCATTCCAGTTATTTGTTTCGAGTATCAGACCAGCGAAAATTTTGATGGTTTCTCAACCATTCCTTAACTTCAAACTCCCATATCTCGCGAACGGATTGACGAACTCGAGGAATTCCTGTTGCATCTGAAAGTTGAAACTTGCCCGATTACAATGGTATGTGTACTTTTCCCCTAGGCCATTCCAGTTATTGGTTTCGAGTATCAGACTTGCGATAATTTTGATGGTTTCTCAACCATTCCTTAACTTCACACTTACGTATCTCGCGAACGGATTGACGAACTCGAGAATTTCCTATTGCATCTGAAAGCAGAAACTCGCCCGGTTACAACGGTATGGGCATTTTTGCCCTAGGCCATAGTAGTTATTGGTTTCGAGTATCAGACTTGCGAAAATTTTGATGGTTTCTCAACCATTCCTTAACTTCAAACTCCCATTTCTCGCGAACGGATTGACGAACTCGGGAAATTCCTTGTTGCATCTGAAAGTAGAAACTCGCCCGACTACAATGGTATGTGTACTTTTCCCCTAGGCCATTCCAGTTATTGGTTTCGAGTATCAGACTTGCGATAATTTTGATGGTTTCTCTACCATTCCTTAACTTCACACTTACATATCTTGCGAACGGATTACGAACTCGAGAATTTCCTATTGCATCTGAAAGCAGAAACTCGCCCGGTTACAACGGTATGTGCATTTTTGCCCTAGGCCATAGTAGTTATTGGTTTCGAGTATCCGACTTGCGAAAATTTCGATGGTTTCTCAACCATTCCTTAACTTCAAACTCCCATATCACGCGAACAGATTGACGAACTCGAGAAATTCCTGTTGCATCTGAAAGTAGAAACTCGCCCGATTACAAAGATATGTGTGTTTTCCCCCTAGGCATTTGTAGTTATTGGTTTCAAGTATCAGACTTGCGAAAATTTTGATGGTTTCTCAACCATTCCTTAATTTCAATCTCCCATATCTCGCGGAAGGATTGACGAACTCGAGAAATTCCTGTTGCATCTGAAAGTAGAAACTCGCCCGATTACAACGGTATGTGTATTTTTGCCCTACCATAGTAGTTATTGAATTCGAGTATCAGACTTGCGAAAATTGTGATGGTTTCTCAACCATTCCTTAACTTCAAGCTCCCATATCTCGCGAACAGATTGACGAACTCGAGAAATTCCTGTTGCATCTGAAAGTAGAAACTCGCCCGATTACAAAGATATGTGTGTTTTCCCCCTAGGCATTTGTAGTTATTGGTTTCGAGTATCAGACTTGCGAAAATTGTGATGGTTTCTCAACCATTCCTTATTTTCACACTTCCATATCTCGCGAACGGATTGACGAACTCGAAAATTTCCTATTGCATCTGATAGCAGAAACTCGCCCGATTACAACGGTGTGTGTACTTTTCCCCTAGGTCATTCCAGTTGTTGGTTTCGAGTATCAGACCATCGAAAATTTTGATGGTTTCTCAACCATTCCTTAACTTCAAACTCCCATATCTCGCGAACGGATTGAAGAACTCGACTAATTCCTGTTGCATCTGAAAGTAGAAACCCGCCCGATTACAACGGTATGTGTATTTTTGCCCTAGGCCATAATAGTTATTGGATTCGAGTATCAGATTTGCGAAAATTTTGATGATTTCTCAGCCATTCCTTAAGTGCAAATTCCTATATCCCGCGAACGGATTAACGAACTCGAGAAATTCCTGTTGCATGTGAAAGTAGAAAGTCTCCCGATTACAACGGTATGTGTATTTTTCTCCTAGGCCTTTGTAGTTATTGGTTTCGAGTATCAGACTTGCGAAAATTTTGATGGTTTCTCAACCATTCCTTATTTTCACACTTCCATATCTCGCGAACGGATTGACGAACTCGAAAATTTCCTATTGCATCTGATAGCAGAAACTCGCCCGATTACAACGGTGTGTGTACTTTTCCCCTAGGTCATTCCAGTTGTTGGTTTCGAGTATCAGACCAGCGAAAATTTTGATGGTTTCTCAACCATTCCTTAACTTCAAACTCCCATAAGTATCTCGCGAACGGATAGACGAACTCGAGAAATTCCTGTTGCATGTGGAAGTAGAATGTCGCCGGATTACAACGGTATGTGTATTTTTCCCCTAGGCCTTTGTAGTTATTGGTTTGGAGTATCAGACTTGCGAAAATTTTGATGGTTTCTCAACCATTCCTTATCTTCACACTTCCATTTCTCGCGAACGGATTGACGAACACGAGAATTCTTCTATTGCATCTGAAAGCACAAACTCGCCCGATTACAACGGTGTGTGTACTTTTCCCCTAGGCCATTCCAGTTGTTGGTTTCGAGTATCAGACCAGCGAAAATTTTGATGGTTTCTCAAGCATTCCTTAACTTCAAACTTCCATATCTCGCGAACGGATTGACGAACTCGAGAATTTCCTATTGCATCTGAAAGCAGAAACTCGCCCGATTACAACGGTATGTGTATTTTTCCCCTACGCCATTGTAGTTATTGGTTTCGCGTATCAGACTTGCGAAAATTATGATGGTTTCTCAACCATTCCTTAATTTCAATCTCCCATATCTCGCGGAAGGATTGACGAAATCGAGAAATTCCTGTTGCATCTGAAAGTCGAAACTCGCCCGATTACAACGGTATGTGTATTTTTGCCCTACCATAGTAGTTATTGAATTCGAGTATCAGACTTGCGAAAATTGTGATGGTTTCTCAACCATTCCTTAACTTCAAACTCCCACATCTCGCGAACGGATTGACGAACTCGAGAAATTCCTGTTGCGTCTGAAAGTAGAAACTCGCCCGATTACAATGGTATGTGTACTTTTTCCCTAGGGCATTCCAGGTATTGGGTTCGAGTATCAGAGCAGCGAAAATTTTGATGGTTTCTCAACCATTCCTTAACTTCAAACTCCTATATCCCGCGAACGGATTGACGAACTCGAGAAATTCCTGTTGCATGTGAAAGTAGAAAGTCGCCCGATTACAACGGTATGTGTATTTTTCTCCTAGGCCTGTGTAGTTATTGGTTTCGAGTATCAGACTTGCGAAAATTTTGATGGTTTCTCAACCATTCCTTATTTTCACACTTCCATATCTCGCAAACGGGTTGACGAACTCGAGAATTTCCTATTGCATCTGAAAGCAGAAACTCGCCCGATTACAACGGTGTGTGTACTTTTCCCCTAGACCATTCCAGTTGTTGGTTTCGAGTATCAGACCAGTGAAAATTTTGATGGTTTCTCAACCATTCCTTAACTTCAAACCCCCATTTCTCGCGAACGGATTGACGAACTCGAGAAATTCCTGTTGTATCTGAAAGTAGAAACTCGCCCGATTAGAATGGTGTGTGTACTTTTCCCCTAGGCCGTTCCAGGTATTGGTTTCGAGTATCAGACCAGCGAAAATTTTGATTGTTTCTCAACCATTCCTTAACTTCCAACTCCCATATCTCGCGAACGGATTGACGAACTCGGGAATTTCCTATTGCATCTGAAAGCAGAAACTCGCCCGATTACAACGGTATGTGTATTTTTGCCCTGGGCCGTGGTAGTTATTGGTTTCGAGTATCAGACTTTCGAAAATTGTAATGGTTTCTCAACCATTCCTTAACTTCAAACTCCCATATCTCGCGAACGGATTGACGAACTCGAGAAATTCCTGTTGCGTCTGAAAGTAGAAACTCGCCCGATTACAACGGTGTGTGTACTTTTCCCCCAGGCCATTCCAGTTGTTGGTTTCGAGTATCAGACCAGCGAAAATTTTGATGGTTTCTCAAACATTCCTTAACTTCAAACTCCCATATCTCGTGAACGGATTGACGAACTCGACAAATTACTGTTGCATCTGAAAGTAGAAACTCGCCCGATTACAACGGTATGTGTATTTTTCACTAGGCCATTGTAGTTATTGGTTTCGTGTATCAGAATTGCCAAAATTTTGATGGTTTCTCAACCATTCCTTAAATTCAAACTCCCATATCTCGCGATCGGATTGACGAACTCAAGAAATTCCTGTTGCATGTGAAAGTAGAAAGTCGCCCGATTACAACGGTATGTGTATTTTTCTCCTAGGCCTTTGTAGTTATTGGTTTCGAGTATCAGACTTGCGAAAGTTTTGATGGTTTCTCAACCATTCCTTAACTTCAAACTCCCATATCTCGCGAACGGATTGACGAACACGAGAATTTCCTATTGCATCTGAAAGGAGAAACTCGCCCGATTACAACGGTATGTGTATTTTTGTCCTAGGCAAGAGTAGTTATTGGATTCGAGTATCAGACTTGCGAAAATTTTGATGATTTCTCAACCATTCCTTAACTTCAAACTCCCATATCTCGCGAACGGATTGACGAACTCGAGAAATTCCTGTTGCGTCTGAAAGTGGAAACTCGCCCGATGCAATGGTATATGTCGTTTTCCCCTAGACATTTGTAGTTATTGGTTTCGAGTATCAGACTTGCGAAAATTTTGATGGTTTATCAACCATTCCTTAACTTCAAACTCTCATATCTAGCGAACGGATTGACGAACTCGAGAAATTCCTGTTGCATCTGAAAGTAGGAACTCGCCCGATTACAACGTGATGTGTATTTTCCCCCTAGGCCATTGTAGTTGTTGGTTTCGAGTATCAATTTGCGAAAATTTTGATGGTTTCTCAACCATTCCTTTACTTCAAACGCCCATTTCTCGCGAACGGATTGACGAACTCGAGAAATTCCTGTTGTATCTGAAAGTAGAAACTCGCCCGATTACAATGGTGTGTGTACTTTTCCCCTAGGCCATTCCAGTTATTGGTTTCGACTATCAGACCGGCGAAAATTTTGATGATTTCTCAAGCATTCCTTAACTTCAAATTTCCATATCTCGCGAACGGATTGACGAACTCGAGAAATTCCTGTTGCATGTGAAAGTAGAATCTCGCCCGATCAAATGGTATGTGTATTTTTCCCCTAGGCATTTGTAGTAATTGGTTTCGAGTATCAGACTTGCGAAAATTTTGATGGCTTCTCAACCATTCCTTAACTTCAAACTCCCACATCTCGCGAACGGATTGACGAACTCGAGAATTTCCTATTGCATCTGAAAGCAGAAACTCGCCCGATTAGAATGGTGTGTGTACTTTTCCCCTAGGCCGTTCCAGGTATTGGTTTCGAGTATCAGACCAGCGAAAATTGTAATGGTTTCTCAACCATTCCTTAACTTCAAACTCCCATATCTCGCGAACGGATTGACGAACTCGAGAAATTCCTGTTGCGTCTGAAAGTAGAAACTCGCCCGATTACAACGGTGTGTGTACTTTTCCCCCAGGCCATTCCAGTTGTTGATTTCGAGTATCAGACCAGCGAAAATTTTGATGGTTTCTCAAACATTCCTTAACTTCAAACTCCCATATCTCGTGAACGGATTGACGAACTCGACAAATTCCTGTTGCATCTGAAAGTAGAAACTCGCCCGATTACAACGGTATGTGTATTTTTCACTAGGCTATTGTAGTTATTGGTTTCGTGTATCAGACTTGCCAAAATTTTGATGGTTTCTCAACCATTCCTTAAATTCAAACTCCCATATCTCGCGATCGGATTGACGAACTCAAGAAATTCCTGTTGCATGTGAAAGTAGAAAGTCGCCCGATTACAACGGTATGTGTATTTTTCTCCTAGGCCTTTGTAGTTATTGGTTTCGAGTATCAGACTTGCGAAAGTTTTGATGGTTTCTCAACCATTCCTTAACTTCAAACTCCCATATCTCGCGAACGGATTGACGAACTCGAGAATTTCCTATTGCATCTGAAAGGAGAAACTCGCCCGATTACAACGGTACGTGTATTTTTGTCCTAGGCAAGAGTAGTTATTGGATTCGAGTATCAGACTTGCGAAAATTTTGATGATTTCTCAACCATTCCTTAACTTCAAACTCCCATATCTCGCGAACGGATTGACGAACTCGAGAAATTCCTGTTGCGTCTGAAAGTGGAAACTCGCCCGATGCAATGGTATATGTCGTTTTCCCCTAGACATTTGTAGTTATTGGTTTCGAGTATCAGACTTGCGAAAATTTTGATGGTTTATCAACCATTCCTTAACTTCAAACTCTCATATCTAGCGAACGGATTGACGAACTCGAGAAATTCCTGTTGCATCTGAAAGTAGGAACTCGCCCGATTACAACGTGATGTGTATTTTCCCCCTAGGCCATTGTAGTTGTTGGTTTCGAGTATCAACTTGCGAAAATTTTGATGGTTTCTCAACCATTCCTTTACTTCAAACGCCCATTTCTCGCGAACGGATTGACGAACTCCAGAAATTCCTGTTGTATCTGAAAGTAGAAACTCGCCCGATTACAATGGTGTGCGTACTTTTCCCCTAGGCCATTCCAGTTATTGGTTTCGACTATCAGACCGGCGAAAATTTTGATGATTTCTCAAGCATTCCTTAACTTCAAACTTCCATATCTCGCGAACGGATTGACGAACTCGAGAAATTCCTGTTGCATGTGAAAGTAGAATCTCGCCCGATCAAATGGTATGTGTATTTTTCCCCTAGGCATTTGTAGTAATTGGTTTCGAGTATCAGACTTGCGAAAATTTTGATGGCTTCTCAACCATTCCTTAACTTCAAACTCCCACATCTCGCGAACGGATTGACGAACTCGAGAATTTCCTATTGCATCTGAAAGCAGAAACTCGCCCGATTACAAAGATATGTGTGTTTTCCCCCTAGGCCATTCCAGTTATTGGTTTCGAGTATCAGACTTGCGAAAATTTTGATGGTTTCTCAACCATTCCTTAAATTCACACTTCCTTATCTCGCGAACGGATTGACGAACTCGAGAATTTCCTATTGCATCTGAAAGTAGAAACGCGCCCGATTACAACGGTATGTGTATTTTTCCCCTAGGTCATTGTAGTTATTGGTTTCGAGTATCAGACTTGCGAAAATTTTGATGGTTTCTCAACCATTCCTTAACTTCAAACTCCCATATCTCGCGAACGGATTGACGAACTCCAGAAATTCCTGTTGCTCCTGAAACTAGAAACTCGCCCGATTACAACGGTATGTGTATTTTTCCCCTAGGCCTTTGTAGTTATTGGTTTCGAGTATCACACTTGCGAAAATTTTGTTGGTTTCTCAACCATTCCTTAACTTCAAACCCCCATATCTCGCGAACGGATTGACGAACTCGAGAAATTCCTCTTTCATCTGAAAGTAGAAACTCGCCCAATTACAATGGTATGAGTACTTTTCACCTAGGCCATTCCAGTTATTGGTTTCGAGTATCAGACCTGCGAAAATTTTGATGGTTTCTCAACCATTCCTTAACTTCAAATTCCCATATTTCGCGAACGGAATGACGAACTCGAGAAATTCCTATTGCACCCGAAAGTAGAAACCCGCCAGATTACAATGGTGTGTGTACTTTTCCCCTAGGCCATTCCAGTTATTGGTTTCGAGTATCACACTTGCGAAAATTTTGATGGTTTCTCAATCATTCCTTAACTTCAAACTTCCATATCTCGCGGACGGATTGACGAACTCGAGAATTTCCTATTGCATCTGAAAGCAGAAACTCGGCCGATTACAACGGTATGTGTATTTTTGCCCTAGGCCATAATAGTTATTGGATTCGAGTATCAGACTTGCGAAAATTTTGATGATTTCTCAGCCATTCCTTAACTGCAAATTACCATATCCCACGAACGGATTGACGAACTCGAGAAATTCCTATTGTATCAGAAAGTAGAAACCCGCCCGATTACAATGGTGTGTGTACTTTTCCCCTAGGCCATTCCAGTTATTGGTTACGCGTATTAGACCAGCGAAAATTTGATGGTTTCTCAACCATTCCTTAACTTCAAACTCCCATATCTCGCGAACGGATTGACGAACTCGAGAAATTCCTGTTGCATGTGGAAGTAGAAACTCGCCCGATTACAACGGTATGTGTATTTTTCCCCTAGGCCTTTGTAGGTATTGGTTTCGAGTATCAGACTTGCGAAAATTTTGATGGTTTCTCAACCACTCCTTATTTTCACACTTCCATTTCTCGCGAACGGATTGACGAACTCGAGAATTTCCTATTGCATCTGAAAGCAGCAACTCGCCCGATTACAATGGTATGAGTATTTTTGCCCTAGGCCATAGTAGTTATTGGATTCGAGTATCAGACTTGCGATAATTTTGATGATTTCTCAACCATTCCTTAATTTCAAACTCCCATTTCTCGCGAACGGATTGACGAACTCGAGAAATTCCTGTTGCATATGAAAGCAGAAACTCGCCCGATTACAACGGTATGTGCATTTTTGCCCTAGGCCATAGTAGTTATTGGTTTCGAGTATCAGAGCAGTGAAAATTTTGATGGTTTCTCAACCATTCCTTAACTTCAAACTCCCATTTCTCGCGAACGGATTGACGAACTCGAGAAATTCCTGTTGCATCTGAAAGTAGAAACTCGCCCGATTACAATGGTATGTGTACTTTTCCTCTAGGCCACTCCAGTTATTGGTTTCAGGTATCAGACTTGCGAAAATTTTGATGGTTTCTCAACCATTCTTTATTTTCACACTTTCATTTCTCGCGAACGGATTGACGAACACGAGAATTTCCTATTGCATCTGAAAGCAGAAACTCGCCCGATTACAACGGTGTGTGCATTTTTGCCCTAGGCCATAGTAGTTATTGGATTCGAGTATCAGACTTGCGAAAATTTTGATGATTTCTCAACCATTCCTTAATTTCAAACTCCCATTTCTCGCGAACGGGTTGACGACCTCGAGAAATTCCTGTTGCATCTGATAGTAGAAACTCGCCCGATTACAATGGTATGTGTACTTTTCCCCTAGGCCATTCCAGTTATTGGTTTCGAGTATCAGACTAGCGAAAATTTTGATGGTTTCTCAACCATTCCTTAACTTCACACTTCCATATCTCGCGAACGGATTGACGAACGCGAGAAATTCCTGTTGCATCTGAAAGTAGAAACTAGCCCGATTACAAAGATATGTGTGTTTTCCCCCTAGGCCTTTGTAGTTATTGGTTTCGAGTATCAGACTTGCGAAAATTTTGATGGTTACTCAACCATTCCTTAACTTCAAACTCCCATTTCTCGCGAACGGATTGACGTCCTCGACAAATTCCTGTTGCATCTGAAAGTAGAAACGCGCCCGATTACAACGGTATGTCTATTTTCCCCCTAGGCCTTTGTAGTTATTCGTTTCTAGCATCAGAATTGCGAAAATTTTGATGGTTTCTCAACAATTCCTTAAATTCAAACTCTCATATCTCGCGAACGGATTGACGAACTCGAGAAATTCCTGTTGCATCTGAAAGTAGAAACGCGCCCGATTACAATGGTATGTGTACTTTTCCCCTAGGCCATTCCAGTTATTGGTTTCGAGTATCAGACTAGCGAAAATTTTGATGGTTTCTCAACCATCCCTTAACTTCAAACTCCCATATCTCGCGAACGGATTGACGAACGCGAGAAATTCCTGTTGCGTCTGAAAGTGGAAACTCGCCCGATGCAATGGTATATGTCGTTTTCCCCTAGACATTTGTAGTTATTGGTTTCGAGTATCAGACTTGCGAAAATTTTGATGGTTTATCGACCATTCCTTAACTTCAAACTCTCATATCTAGCGAACGGATTGACGAACTCGAGAAATTCCTGTTGCGTCTGAAAGTAGAAACTCGCCCGATTACAACGGTGTGTGTACTTTTCCCCCAGGCCATTCCAGTTGTTGGTTTCGAGTATCAGACCAGCGAAAATTTTGATGGTTTCTCAAACATTCCTTAACTTCAAACTCCCATATCTCGTGAACGGATTGACGAACGCGAGAAATTCCTGTTGCGTCTGAAAGTGGAAACTCGCCCGATGCAATGGTATATGTCGTTTTCCCCTAGACATTTGTAGTTATTGGTTTCGAGTATCAGACTTGCCAAAATTTTGATGGTTTCTCAACCATTCCTTAAATTCAAACTCCCATATCTCGCGAACGGATTGACGAACTCGAGAATTTCCTATTGCATCTGAAAGGAGAAACTCGCCCGATTACAACGGTATGTCTATTTTTGTCCTAGGCAAGAGTAGTTATTGGATTCGAGTATCAGACTTGCGAAAATTTTGATGATTTCTCAACCATTCCTTAACTTCAAACTCCCATATCTCGCGAACGGATTGACGAACTCGAGAAATTCCTGTTGCGTCTGAAAGTGGAAACTCGCCAGATGCAATGGTGTATGTCGTTTTCCCCTAGACATTTGTAGTTATTGGTTTCGAGTATCAGACTTGCGAAAATTTTGATGGTTTATCAACCATTCCTTAACTTCAAACTCTCATATCTAGCGAACGGATTGACGAACTCGAAAAATTCCTGTTGCATCTGAAAGTAGGAACTCGCCCGATTACAACGTGATGTGTATTTTCCCCCTAGGCCATTGTAGTTGTTGGTTTCGAGTATCAACTTGCGAAAATTTTGATGGTTTCTCAACCATTCCTTTACTTCAAACGCCCATTTCTCGCGAACGGATTGACGAACTCGAGAAATTCCTGTTTTATCTGAAAGTAGAAACTCGCCCGATTACAATGGTGTGTGTACTTTTCCCCTAGGCCATTCCAGTTATTGGTTTCGACTATCAGACCGGCGAAAATTTTGATGATTTCTCAAGCATTCCTTAACTTCAAACTTCCATATCTCGCGAACGGATTGACGAACTCGAGAAATTCCTGTTGCATGTGAAAGTAGAATCTCGCCCGATCAAATGGTATGTGTATTTTTCCCCTAGGCATTTGTAGTAATTGGTTTCGAGTATCAGACTTGCGAAAATTTTGATGGCTTCTCAACCATTCCTTAACTTCAAACTCCCACATCTCGCGAACGGATTGACGAACTCGAGAATTTCCTATTGCATCTGAAAGCAGAAACTGGCCCGATTACAAAGATATGTGTGTTTTCCCCCTAGGCATTTGTAGTTATTGGTTTCGAGTATCAGAATTGCGAAAATTTTGATGGTTTCTCAACCATTCCTTAACTTCAAACTCCCATATCTCGCGAACGGATTGACGAACTCGAGAAATTCCTATTGCACCTGAAAGTAGAAACGCGCCCGATTACAACGGTATGTGTATTTTTCCCCTAGGTCATTGTAGTTATTGGTTTCGAGTATCAGACTTGCGAAAATTTTGATGGTTTCTCAACCATTCCTTAACTTCAAACTCCCATATCTCGCGAACGGATTGACGAACTCCAGAAATTCCTGTTGCACCTGAAACTAGAAACTCGCCCGAATACAATGGTGTGTGTACTTTCCCCTAGGCCATTCCAGTTATTGGTTTCGAGTATCAGACCAGCGAAAATTTTGATGGTTTCTCAAGCATTCCTTAACTTCAAACTCCCATATCTCGCGAACGGATTGACGAACTCGAGAAATTCCTGTTGAATCTGAAAGTAGAAACTCGCCCGATTACAACGGTATGTGTATTTCTCCCCTAGGCCATTGTAGTTATTCGTTTCGTGTATCAGACTTGCGAAAATTTTGATGGTTTCTCAACCATTCCTTAACTTCAAACTCCCATTTCTCGCGAACGGATTGACGAACTCGAGAAATTCCTGTTGCATCTGAAAGTTGAAACTAGCCCGATTACAATGGTATGTGTACTTTCCCCCTAGGCCATTCCAGTTATTGGTTTCGAGTATCAGACTTGCGAAAATTTTGATGGTTTCTCAACCATTCCTTAAATTCACACTTCCTTATCTCGCGAACGGATTGACGAACTCGAGAATTTCCTATTGCATCTGAAAGCAGAAACTCGCCCGATTACAACGGTATGTGTATTTTTGCCCTAGGCCATAGTAGTTATTGGTTTCGAGTATCAGTCTTGCGAAAATTGTGATGGTTTCTCAACCATTCCTTAACTTCAAACTCCCATATCTCGAGAACGGATTGACGAACTCGAGAAATTCCTGTTGCATCTGAAAGTAGAAACTCGCCCGATTACAACGGTATGTGTATTTTTCCCCTAGGCCTTTGTAGTTATTGGTTTCGAGTATCACACTTGCGAAAATTTTGTTGGTTTCTCAACCATTCCTTAACTTCAAACCCCCATATCTCGCGAACGGATTGACGAACTCGAGAAATTCCTCTTTCATCTGAAAGTAGAAACTCGCCCAATTACAATGGTATGAGTACTTTTCCCCTAGGCCATTCCAGTTATTGATTTCGAGTATCAGACCTGCGAAAATTTTGATGGTTTCTCAACCATTCCTTAACTTCAAACTCCCATATTTCGCGAACGGAATGACGAACTCGAGAAATTCCTATTGCACCCGAAAGTAGAAACCCGCCAGATTACAATGGTGTGTGTACTTTTCCCCTAGGCCATTCCAGTTATTGGTTTCGAGTATCACACTTGCGAAAATTTTGATGGTTTCTCAATCATTCCTTAACTTCAAACTTCCATATCTCGCGGACGGATTGACGAACTCGAGAATTTCCTATTGCATCTGAAAGCAGAAACTCGCCCGATTACAACGGTATGTGTATTTTTGCCCTAGGCCATAATAGTTATTGGATTCGAGTATCAGACTTGCGAAAATTTTGATGATTTCTCAGCCATTCCTTAACTGCAAATTACCATATCCCACGAACGGATTGACGAACTCGAGAAATTCCTATTGTATCAGAAAGTAGAAACCCGCCCGATTACAATGGTGTGTGTACTTTTCCCCTAGGCCATTCCAGTTATTGGTTACGCGTATTAGACCAGCGAAAGTTTGATGGTTTCTCAACCATTCCTTAACTTCAAACTCCCATATCTCGCGAACGGATTGACGAACTCGAGAAATTCCTATTGCATCCGAAAGTAGAAACCCGCCAGATTACAATGGTGTGTGTACTTTTCCCCTAGGCCATTCCAGTTATTGGTTTCGAGTATCAGACTTGCGAAAATTTTGATGGTTTCTCAATCATTCCTTAACTTCAAACTTCCATATCTCGCGGACGGATTGACGAACTCGAGAATTTCCTATTGCATCTGAAAGCAGAAACTCGCCCGATTACAACGGTATGTGTATGTTTGCCCTAGGCCATAATAGTTATTGGATTCGAGTGTCAGACTTGCGAAAATTTTGATGGTTTCTCAACCACTCCTTATTTTCACACTTCCATTTCTCGCGAACGGATTGACGAACTCGAGAATTTCCTATTGCATCTGAAAGCAGCAACTCGCCCGATTACAATGGTATGAGTATTTTTGCCCTAGGCCATAGTAGTTATTGGATTCGAGTATCAGACTTGCGATAATTTTGATGATTTCTCAACCATTCCTTAATTTCAAACTCCCATTTCTCGCGAACGGATTGACGAACTCGAGAAATTCCTGTTGCATATGAAAGCAGAAACTCGCCCGATTACAACGGTATGTGCATTTTTGCCCTAGGCCATAGTAGTTATTGGTTTCGAGTATCAGAGCAGTGAAAATTTTGATGGTTTCTCAACCATTCCTTAACTTCAAACTCCCATTTCTCGCGAACGGATTGACGAACTCGAGAAATTCCTGTTGCATCTGAAAGTAGAAACTCGCCCGATTACAATGGTATGTGTACTTTTCCTCTAGGCCATTCCAGTTATTGGTTTCGAGTATCAGACTTGCGAAAATTTTGATGGTTTCTCAACCATTCTTTATTTTCACACTTTCATTTCTCGCGAACGGATTGACGAACACGAGAATTTCCTATTGCATCTGAAAGCAGAAACTCGCCCGATTACAACGGTGTGTGCATTTTTGCCCTAGGCCATAGTAGTTATTGGATTCGAGTATCAGACTTGCGAAAATTTTGATGATTTCTCAACCATTCCTTAATTTCAAACTCCCATTTCTCGCGAACGGGTTGACGACCTCGAGAAATTCCTGTTGCATCTGATAGTAGAAACTCGCCCGATTACAATGGTATGTGTACTTTTCCCCTAGGCCATTCCAGTTATTGGTTTCGAGTATCAGACTAGCGAAAATTTTGATGGTTTCTCAACCATTCCTTAACTTCACACTTCCATATCTCGCGAACGGATTGACGAACGCGAGAAATTCCTGCTGCATCTGAAAGTAGAAACTAGCCCGATTACAAAGATATTTGTGTTTTCCCCCTAGGCCTTTGTAGTTATTGGTTTCGAGTATCAGACTGGCGAAAATTTTGATGGTTTCTCAACCATTCCTTAACTTCAAACTCCCATTTCTCGCGAACGGATTGACGTCCTCGACAAATTCCTGTTGCATCTGAAAGTAGAAACGCGCCCGATTACAACGGTATGTCTATTTTCCCCCTAGGCCTTTGTAGTTATTCGTTTCTAGCATCAGAATTGCGAAAATTTTGATGGTTTCTCAACAATTCCTTAAATTCAAACTCTCATATCTCGCGAACGGATTGACGAACTCGAGAAATTCCTGTTGCATCTGAAAGTAGAAACGCGCCCGATTACAATGGTATGTGTACTTTTCCCCTAGGCCATTCCAGTTATTGGTTTCGAGTATCAGACTAGCGAAAATTTTGATGGTTTCTCAACCATCCCTTAACTTCAAACTCCCATATCTCGCGAACGGATTGACGAACGCGAGAAATTCCTGTTGCACCTGAAAGTAGAAACTCGCCCGATTACAACGGTATGTCTATTTTCCCCCTAGGCCTTTGTAGTTATTCGTTTCTAGCATCAGAATTGCGAAAATTTTGAAGGTTTCTCAACAATTCCTTAAATTCAAACTCTCATATCTCGCGAACGGATTGACGAACTCGAGAAATTCATGTTGCATCTGAAAGTAGAAACGCGCCCGATTACAACGGTATGTGTACTTTTCCCCTAGGCCATTCCAGTTATTGGTTTCGAGTATCAGACTTGCGAAAATTTTGATGGTTTCTCAACCATTCCTTAACATCAAACTCCCATATCTCGCGAACGGATTGACGAACTCGAGAAATTCCTGTTGCATCTGAAAGTAGAAACGCGCCCGATTACAACGGTATGTGTATTTTTCCCCTAGGTCATTGTAGTTATTGGTTTCGAGTATCAGACTTGCGAAAATTTTGATGGTTTCTCAACCATTCCTTAACTTCAAACTCCCATATCTCGCGAACGGATTGACGAACTCCAGAAATTCCTGTTGCACCTGAAAGTAGAAACTCGCCCGAATACAATGGTGTGTGTACTTTCCCCTAGGCCATTCCAGTTATTGGTTTCGAGTATCAGACCAGTGAAAATTTTTATGGTTTCTCAACCATTCCTTAACTTCTCACTCCCATATCTCACGAACGGATTGACGAACTCGAGAAATTCCTGTTGCATGTGGAAGTAGAAACACGCCCTATTACAACGGTATGTGTATTTTTCCCCTAGGCCTTTGTAGTTATTGGTTTCGAGTATCACACTTGCGAAAATTTTGATGGTTTCTCAACCATTTCTTAACTTCAAACTCCCATATCTCGCGAACGGATTGACGAACTCGAGAAATTCCTCTTGCATCTGAAAGTAGAAACTCGCCCAATTACAATGGTATGAGTACTTTTCCCCTAGGCCATTCCAGTTATTGGTTTCGAGTATCAGACCAGCGAAAATTTTGCTGGTTTCTCAACCATTCCTTAACTTCAAACTCCCATATTTCGCGAACGGAAAGACGAACTCGAGAAATTCCTATTGCATCTGAAAGTAGAAACCCGCCAGATTACAATGGTGTGTGTACTTTTCCCCTAGGCCATTCCAGTTATTGGTTTCGAGTATCAGACTTGCGAAAATTTTGATGGTTTCTCAATCACTCCTTAACTTCAAACTTCCATATCTCGCGGACAGATTGACGAACTCGAGAAATTCCTATTGTATCTGAAAGTAGAAACCCGCCCGATTACAATGGTGTGTGTACTTTTCCCCTAGGCCAATCCAGTTATTGGTTTCGTGTATTAGACCAGCGAAAATTTGATGGTTTCTCAACCATTCCTTAACTTCAAACTCCCATATCTCGCGAACGGATTGACGAACTCGAGAAATTCCTGTTGCATGTGGAAGTAGAAACTCGCCCGATTACAACGGTATGTGTATTTTTCCCCTAGGCCTTTGTAGTTATTGTTTTCGAGTATCAGACTTGCGAAAATTTTGATGGTTTCTCAACAACTCCTTATTTTCACACTTCCATTTCTCGCGAACGGATTGACGAACTCGAGAATTTCCTATTGCATCTGAAAGCAGCAACTCGCCCGATTACAACGGTATGAGTATTTTTGCCCTAGGCCATAGTAGTTATTGGATTCGAGTATCAGACTTGCGAAAATTTTGATGATTTCTCAACCATTCCTTAACTTCAAACTCCCATATCTCGCGAACGGATTGACGAACTCGAGAAATTCCTGTTGTATCTGAAAGTAGAAACTCGCCCGATTACAATGGTGTGTGTGTGTTCCCCCTAGGCCATTCCAGTTATTGGTTTCGAGTATCAAACCAGCGAAAATTTTTATGGTTTCTCAACCATTTCTTAACTTCAAACTCCCATATCTCGCGAACGGATTGACGAACACGAGAATTTCCTATTGCATCTGAAAGCAGAAACTCGCCCGATTACAACGGTGTGTGTACTTTTCCCCTAGGCCATTCCAGTTGTTGGTTTCGAGTATCAGACCAGCGAAAATTTTGATGGTTTCTCAAGCATTCCTTAACCTCAAAGTTCCATATCTCGCGAACGGATTGACGAACTCGAGAATTTCCTATTGCATCTGAAAGCAGAAACTCGCCCGATTACAATGGTATGTGTATTTTTGCCCTAGGCCATAGTAGTTATTGGATTCGAGTATCAGACTTGCGAAAATTTTGATGATTTCCCAACCATTCCTTAACTTCGAACTCCCATTTCTCGCGAACGGATTGACGACCTCGACAAATTCCTGTTGCATCTGAAAGTAGAAACTCGCCCGATTACAATGGTATGTGTACTTTTCCCCTAGGCCATTCCAGTTATTGGTTTCGAGTATCAGACTTGCGAAAATTTTGACGGTTTCTCAACCATTCCTTAACTTCACACTTCCATATCTCGCGAACGGATTTACCAACTCGAGAATTTCCTATTGCATCTGAAAGCACAAACTCGCCCGATTACAACGGTATGTGTATTTTTCCCCTAGGCCATTGTAGTTATTGGTTTCGAGTATCAGACTTGCGAAAATTTTGATGGTTTCTCAACCATTCCTTAACTTCAAACTCCCATATCTCGCGAACGGATTGACGAACTCGAGAAATTCCTGTTGCATCTGAAAGTAGAAACTCGCCCGATTACAACGATATGTGCATTTTTGCCCTAGGCCATAGTAGTTATTGGTTTCGAGTATCAGACTTGTGAAAATTTTGATGGTTTCTCAAGAATTCCTTAAATTGAAACTCCCATATCTCGCGAACGGATTGACGAACTCGAGAAATTCCTGTTGCATCTGAAAGTAGAAACTCGCCCGAATACAATGGTGTGTGTACTTTTCCCCTAGGCCATTCCAGTTTTTGGTTTCGAGTATCAGAGCAGTGAAAATTTTGATGGTTTCTCAACCATCCCTTAACTTCAAACTCCCATATCTCGCGAACGGATTGACGAACGCGAGAAATTGCTGTTGCATCTGAAAGTAGAAACTCGCCCGATTACAACGGTATGTGTATTTTCCTCCTAGGCCTTTGTTGTTATTCGTTTCTGGCATCAGACTAGCGAAAATTTTGATGGTTTCTCAACCATTCCTTAACTTCAAACTCCCATATCTCGCGAACGGATTGACGAACTCGAGAAATTCCTGTTGCATCTGAAAGTAGAAACTCGCCCGAATACAATGGTGTGTGTACTTTTCGCCTAGGCCATTCCAGTTATTGGTTTCGATTATCAGAGCAGTGAAAATTTTGATGGTTTCTCAACCATCCCTTAACTTCAAACTCCCATATCTCGCGAACGGATTGACGAACGCGAGAAATTGCTGTTGCATCTGAAAGTAGAAACTCGCCCGATTACAACGGTATGTGTATTTTCCTCCTAGGCCTTTGTAGTTATTCGTTTCTGGCATCAGAATTGCGAAAATTTTGATGGTTTCTCAACAATTCCTTAAATTCAAACTCTCATATCTCGCGAACGGATTGACGAACTCGAGAAATTCCTGTTGCATCTGAAAGCAGAAACTCGCCCGATTACAACGGTATGTGTACTTGTCCCCTAGGCCATTCCAGTTATTGGTTTCGAGTATCAGACCAGCGAAAATTTTGATGGTTTCTCAACCATTCCTTATTTTCACACTTCCATTTCTCGCGAACGGATTGACGAACTCGAGAATTTCCTATTGCATCTGAAAGCAGCAACTCGCCCGATTACAACGGTATGAGTATTTTTGCCCTAGGCCATAGTAGTTATTGGATTCGAGTATCAGACTTGCGAAAATTTTGATGATTTCCCAACCATTCCTTAACTTCAAACTCCCATTTCTCGCGAACGGATTGACGAACTCGAGAATTTCCTATTGCATCTGAAAGCAGAAACTCGCCCGATTACAACGGTGTGTGTACTTTTCCCCTAGGCCATTCCAGTTGTTGCTTTCGAGTATCAGACCAGCGAAAATTTTGATGGTTTCTCAAGCATTCCTTAACTTCAAACTTCCATATCTCGCGAACGGATTGACGAACTCGAGAATTTCCTATTGCATTTGAAAGCAGAAATTCGCCCGATTACAATGGTATGTGTATTTTTGCCCTAGGCCATAGTAGTTATTGGATTCGAGTATCAGACCTGCGAAAATTTTGACGATTTCTCAACCATTCCTTAACTTCAAACTCCCATTTCTCGCGAACGGATTGACGACCTCGAGAAATTCCTGTTGCATCTGAAAGTAGAAACTCGCCCGATTACAATGGTATGTGTACTTTTCCCCTAGGCCATTCCAGTTGTTGGTTTCGAGTATCAGACTAGCGAAAATTTTGATGGTTTCTCAACCATTCCTTAACTTCACACTTCCATATCTCGCGAACGGATTGACCAACTCGAGAATTTCCTATTGCAACTGAAAGCAGAAACTCGCCCGATTACAACGGTATGTGTATTTTTCCCCTAGGCCACTGTAGTTATTGGTTTCGAGAATAAGACTTGCGAAAATTTTGATGGTTTCTCAACCATTCCTTAACTTCAAACTCCCATATCTCGCGAACGGATTGACGACCTCGAGAAATTCCTGTTGCATCTGAAAGTAGAAACTCGCCCGATTACAATGGTATGTGTACTTTTCCCCTAGGCCGTTCCAGTTGTTGGTTTCGAGTATCAGACTAGCGAAAATTTTGATGGTTTCTCAACCATTCCTTAACTTCAAACTCCCATATCTCGCGAACGGATTGACGAACTCGAGAAATTCCTGTTGCATCTGAAAGTAGAAACTCGCCCGAATACAATGGTGTGTGTACTTTTCGCCTAGGCCATTCCAGTTATTGGTTTCGAGTATCGGAGCAGTGAAAATTTTGATGGTTTCTCAACCATCCCTTAACTTCAAACTCCCATATCTCGCGAACGGATTGACGAACGCGAGAAATTGCTGTTGCATCTGAAAGTAGAAACTCGCCCGATTACAACGGTATGTGTATTTTCCTCCTAGGCCTTTGTAGTTATTCGTTTCTGGCATCAGAATTGCGAAAATTTTGATGGTTTCTCAACAATTCCTTAAATTCAAACTCTCATTTCTCGCGAACGGATTGACGAACTCGAGAATTTCCTATTGCATCTGAAAGCAGAAACTCGCCCGATTACAACGGTGTGTGTACTTTTCCCCTAGGCCATTCCAGTTGTTGGTTTCGAGTATCAGACCAGCGAAAATTTTTATGGTTTCTCAACCATTCCTTAACTTCAAACTCCCATTTCTCGCGAACGGATTGACGAACTCGAGAATTTCCTATTGCATCTGAAAGCAGAAACTCGCCCGATTACAATGGTATGTGTATTTTTGCCCTAGGCCATAGTAGTTATTGGATTCGAGTATCAGACTTGCGAAAATTTTGATGATTTCCCAACCATTCCTTAACTTCGAACTCCCATTTCTCGCGAACGGATTGACGACCTCGACAAATTCCTGTTGCATCTGAAAGTAGAAACTCGCCCGATTACAATGGTATGTGTACTTTTCCCCTAGGCCATTCCAGTTATTGGTTTCGAGTATCAGACTAGCGAAAATTTTGATGGTTTCTCAACCATTCCTTAACTTCACACTTCCATATCTCGCGAACGGATTGACGAACGCGAGAAATTCCTGTTGCATCTGAAAGTAGAAACTCGCCCGATTACAAAGATATGTGTGTTTTCCCCCTAGGCCTTTGTAGTTATTGGTTTCGAGTATCAGACTTGCGAAAATTTTGATGGTTTCTCAACCATTCCTTAACTTCAAACTCCCATATCTCGCGAACGGATTGACGAACTCGAGAAATTCCTGTTGTATCTGAAAGTAGAAACTCGCCCGATTACAATGGTGTGGGTGTGTTCCCCCTAGGCCATTCCAGTTATTGGTTTCGAGTATCAAACCAGCGAAAATTTTTATGGTTTCTCAACCATTCCTTAATTTCAAACTCCCATATCTCGCGAACGGATTGACGAACACGAGAATTTCCTATTGCATCTGAAAGCAGAAACTCGCCCGATTACAACGGTGTGTGTACTTTTCCCCTAGGCCATTTCAGTTGTTGGTTTCGAGTATCAGACCAGCGAAAATTTTGATGGTTCCTCAACCGTTCCTTATTTTCACACTTTCATTTCTCGCGAACGGATTGACGAACACTAGAATTTCCTATTGCATCTGAAAGCAGAAACTCGCCCGATTACAATGGTATGTGTATTTTTGCCCTAGGCCATAGTAGTTATTGGATTCGAGTATCAGACTTGCGAAAATTTTGATGATTTCTCAACCATTCCTTAACTTCAAACTCCCGTTTCTCGCGAACGGATTGACGACCTCGACAAATTCCTGTCGCATCTGAAAGTAGAAACTCTCCCGATTACAATGGTATGTGTACTTTTCCCCTAGGCCATTCCAGTTATTGGTTTCGAGTATCCGACTTGCGAAAATTTTGATGGTTTCTCAACCATTCCTTAACTTCACACTTCCATATCTCGCGAACGGATTGACCAACTCGAGAATTTCCTATTGCATCTGAAAGCAGAAACTCGCCCGATTACAACGGTATGTGTATTTTTCCCCTAGGCCTTTGTAGTTATTCGTTTCTGGCATCAGAATTGCGAAAATTTTGATGGTTTCTCAACAATTCCTTAAATTCAAACTCTCATATCTCGCGAACGGATTGACGAACTCGAGAAATTCCTGTTGCATCTGAAAGCAGAAACTCGGCCGATTACAACGGTATGTGTACTTTTCCCCTAGGCCATTCCAGTTATTGGTTTCGAGTATTAGACCAGCGAAAATTTTGATGGTTTCTCAACCATTCCTTATTTTCACACTTCCATTTCTCGCGAACGGATTGACGAACTCGAGAATTTCCTATTGCATCTGAAAGCAGCAACTCGCCCGATTACAACGGTATGAGTATTTTTGCCCTAGGCCATAGTAGTTATTGGATTCGAGTATCAGACTTGCGAAAATTTTGATGATTTCCCAACCATTCCTTAACTTCAAACTCCCATTTCTCGCGAACGGATTGACGAACTCGAGAAATTCCTGTTGCATCTGAAAGTAGAAACTCGCCCGATTACAACGATATGTGCATTTTTGCCCTAAGCCATAGTAGTTATTGGTTTCGAGTATCAGACTTTTGAAAATTTTGATGGTTTCTCAAGAATTCCTTAACTTGAAACTCCCATATCTTGCGAACGGATTGACGAACTCGAGAAATTCCTGTTGCATCTGAAAGTAGAAACTCGCCCGAATACAATGGTGTGGGTACTTTTCCCCTAGGCCATTCCAGTTATTGGTTTCGAGTATCAGAGCAGTGAAAATTTTGATGGTTTCTCAACCATTCCTTAACTTCAAACTCCCATATCTCGCGAACGGATTGACGAACTCGAGAATTTCCAATTGCATCTGAAAGCAGAAACTCGCCCGATTACAGCGGTGTGTGTACTTTTCCCCTAGGCCATTCCAGTTGTTGGTTTCGAGTATCAGACCAGCGAAAAGTTTGATGGTTTCTCAAGCATTCCTTAACTTCAAACTTCCATATCTCGCGAACGGATTGAAGAACTCGAGAATTTCCTATTATATTTGAAAGCAGAAACTCGCCCGATTACAATGGTATGTGTATTTTTGCCCTAGGCCATAGTAGTTATTGGATTCGAGTATCAGACTTGCGAAAATTTTGATGATTTCTCAACCATTCCTTAACTTCAAACTCCCATTTCTCGCGAACGGATTGACGACCTCGAGAAATTCCTGTTGCATCTGATAGTAGAAACTCGCCCGATTACAATGGTATGTGTGCTTTTCCCCTAGGCCATTCCAGTTATTGGTTTCGAGTATCAGACTAGCGAAAATTTTGATGGTTTCTCAACCATTCCTTAACTTCACACTTCCATATCTCGCGAACGGATTGACGAACGCGAGAAATTCCTGTTGCATCTGAAAGTAGAAAATCGCCCGATTACAAAGATATGTGTGTTTTCCCCCTAGGCCTTTGTAGTTATTGGTTTCGAGTATCAGACTTGCGAAAATTTTGATGGTTTCTCAACCATTCCTTAACTTCAAACTCCCATATCTCGCGAACGGATTGACGAACTCGAGAAATTCCTGTTGTATCTGAAAGTAGAAACTCGCCCGATTACAATGGTGTGGGTGTGTTCCCCCTAGGCCATTCCAGTTATTGGTTTCGAGTATCGAACCAGCGAAAATTTTTATGGTTTCTCAACCATTCCTTAATTTCAAACTCCCATATCTCGCGAACGGATTGACGAACACGAGAATTTCCTATTGCATCTGAAAGCAGAAACTCGCCCGATTACAACGGTGTGTGTACTTTTCCCCTAGGCCATTCCAGTTGTTGGTTTCGAGTATCAGACCAGCGAAAATTTTGATGGTTTCTCAACCGTTCCTTATTTTCACACTTTCATTTCTCGCGAACGGATTGACGAACACGAGAATTTCCTATTGCATCTGAAAGCAGAAACTCGCCCGATTACAACGGTGTGTGTACTTTTCCCCTAGACCATTCCAGTTGTTGGTTTCGAGTATCAGACCAGCGAAAATTTTGATGGTTTCTCAACCATTCCTTAACTTCAAACTCCCATATCTCGCGAACGGATTGACGAACACGAGAATTTCCTATTGCATCTGAAAGCAGAAACTCGCCCGATTACAACTGTGTGTGTACTTTTCCCCTAGGCCATTCCAGTTGTTGGTTTCGAGTATCAGACCAGCGAAAATTTTGATGGTTCCTCAAGCATTCCTTAACCTCAAACTTCCATATCTCGCGAACGGATTGACGAACTCGAGAATTTCCTATTGCATCTGAAAGCAGAAACTCGCCCGATTACAATGGTATGTGTATTTTTGCCCTAGGCCATAGTAGTTATTGGATTCGAGAATCAGACTTGCGAAAATTTTGATGATTTCTCAACCATTCCTTAACTTCAAACTCCCGTTTCTCGCGAACGGATTGACGACCTCGACAAATTCCTGTCGCATCTGAAAGTAGAAACTCGCCCGATTACAATGGTATGTGTACTTTTCCCCTAGGCCATTCCAGTTATTGGTTTCGAGTATCAGACTTGCGAAAATTTTGATGGTTCCTCAACCATTCCTTAACTTCACACTTCCATATCTCGCGAACGGATTGACCAACTCGAGAATTTCCTATTGCATCTGAAAGCAGAAACTCGCCCGATTACAACGGTATGTGTATTTTTCCCCTAGGCCTTTGTAGTTATTCGTTTCTGGCATCAGAATTGCGAAAATTTTGATGGTTTCTCAACAATTCCTTAAATTCAAACTCTCATATCTCGCGAACGGATTGACGAACTCGAGAAATTCCTGTTGCATCTGAAAGCAGAAACTCGCCCGATTACAACGGTATGTGTACTTTTCCCCTAGGCCATTCCAGTTATTGGTTTCGAGTATTAGACCAGCGAAAATTTTGATGGTTTCTCAACCATTCCTTATTTTCACACTTCCATTTCTCGCGAACGGATTGACGAACTCGAGAATTTCCTATTGCATCTGAAAGCAGCAACTCGCCCGATTACAACGGTATGAGTATTTTTGCCCTAGGCCATAGTAGTTATTGGATTCGAGTATCAGACTTGCGAAAATTTTGATGATTTCCCAACCATTCCTTAACTTCAAACTCCCATTTCTCGCGAACGGATTGACGAACTCGAGAAATTCCTGTTGCATCTGAAAGTAGAAACTCGCCCGATTACAACGATATGTGCATTTTTGCCCTAAGCCATAGTAGTTATTGGTTTCGAGTATCAGACTTTTGAAAATTTTGATGGTTTCTCAAGAATTCCTTAACTTGAAACTCCCATATCTCGCGAACGGATTGACGAACTCGAGAAATTCCTGTTGCATCTGAAAGTAGAAACTCGCCCGAATACAATGGTGTGGGTACTTTTCCCCTAGGCCATTCCAGTTATTGGTTTCGAGTATCAGAGCAGTGAAAATTTTGATGGTTTCTCAACCATTCCTTAACTTCAAACTCCCATATCTCGCGAACGGATTGACGAACTCGAGAATTTCCAATTGCATCTGAAAGCAGAAACTCGCCCGATTACAGCGGTGTGTGTACTTTTCCCCTAGGCCATTCCAGTTGTTGGTTTCGAGTATCAGACCAGCGAAAATTTTGATGGTTTCTCAAGCATTCCTTAACTTCAAACTTCCATATCTCGCGAACGGATTGAAGAACTCGAGAATTTCCTATTATATTTGAAAGCAGAAACTCGCCCGATTACAATGGTATGTGTATTTTTGCCCTAGGCCATAGTAGTTATTGGATTCGAGTATCAGACTTGCGAAAATTTTGACGATTTCTCAACCATTCCTTAACTTCAAACTCCCATTTCTCGCGAACGGATTGACGACCTCGAGAAATTCCTGTTGCATCTGAAAGTAGAAACTCGCCCGATTACAATGGTATGTGTACTTTTCCCCTAGGCCATTCCAGTTGTTGGTTTCGAGTATCAGACTAGCGAAAATTTAGATGGTTTCTCAACCATTCCTTAACTTCACACTTCCATATCTCGCGAACGGATTGACCAACTCGAGAATTTCCTGTTGCATCTGAAAGTAGAAACTCGCCCGAATACAATGGTGTGGGTACTTTTCCCCTAGGCCATTCCAGTTATTGGTTTCGAGTATCAGAGCAGTGAAAATTTTGATGGTTTCTCAACCATTCCTTAACTTCAAACTCCCATATCTCGCGAACGGATTGACGAACTCGAGAATTTCCAATTGCATCTGAAAGCAGAAACTCGCCCGATTACAGCGGTGTGTGTACTTTTCCCCTAGGCCATTCCAGTTGTTGGTTTCGAGTATCAGACCAGCGAAAATTTTGATGGTTTCTCAAGCATTCCTTAACTTCAAACTTCCATATCTCGCGAACGGATTGAAGAACTCGAGAATTTCCTATTATATTTGAAAGCAGAAACTCGCCCGATTACAATGGTATGTGTATTTTTGCCCTAGGCCATAGTAGTTATTGGATTCGAGTATCAGACTTGCGAAAATTTTGACGATTTCTCAACCATTCCTTAACTTCAAACTCCCATTTCTCGCGAACGGATTGACGACCTCGAGAAATTCCTGTTGCATCTGAAAGTAGAAACTCGCCCGATTACAATGGTATGTGTACTTTTCCCCTAGGCCATTCCAGTTGTTGGTTTCGAGTATCAGACTAGCGAAAATTTAGATGGTTTCTCAACCATTCCTTAACTTCACACTTCCATATCTCGCGAACGGATTGACCAACTCGAGAATTTCCTATTGCATCTGAAAGCAGAAACTCGCCCGATTACAACGGTATGTGTATTTTTCCCCTAGGCGTTTGTAGTTATTCGTTTCTGGCATCAGAATTGCGAAAATTTTGATGGTTTCTCAACAATTCCTTAAATTCAAACTCTCATATCTCGCGAACGGATTGACGAACTCGGGAAATTCCTGTTGCATCTGAAAGCAGAAACTCGCCCGATTACAACGGTATGTGTACTTTTCCCCTAGGCCATTCCAGTTATTGGTTTCGAGTATTAGACCAGCGAAAATTTTGATGGTTTCTCAACCATTCCTTATTTTCACACTTCCATTTCTCGCGAACGGATTGACGAACTCGAGAATTTCCTATTGCATCTGAAAGCAGCAACTCGCCCGATTACAACGGTATGAGTATTTTTGCCCTAGGCCATAGTAGTTATTGGATACGAGTATCAGACTTGCGAAAATTTTGATGATTTCCCAACCATTCCTTAACTTCAAACTCCCATTTCTCGCGAACGGATTGACGAACTCGAGAAATTCCTGTTGCATCTGAAAGTAGAAACTCGCCCGATTACAACGATATGTGCATTTTTGCCCTAAGCCATAGTAGTTATTGGTTTCGAGTATCAGTCTTTTGAAAATTTTGATGGTTTCTCAAGAATTCCTTAACTTGAAACTCCCATATCTCGCGAACGGATTGACGAACTCGAGAAATTCCTGTTGCATCTGAAAGTAGAAACTCGCCCGAATACAATGGTGTGGGTACTTTTCCCCTAGGCCATTCCAGTTATTGGTTTCGAGTATCAGAGCAGTGAAAATTTTGATGGTTTCTCAACCATTCCTTAACTTCAAACTCCCATATCTCGCGAACGGATTGACGAACTCGAGAATTTCCAATTGCATCTGAAAGCAGAAACTCGCCCGATTACAGCGGTGTGTGTACTTTTCCCCTAGGCCATTCCAGTTGTTGGTTTCGAGTATCAGACCAGCGAAAATTTTGATGGTTTCTCAAGCATTCCTTAACTTCAAACTTCCATATCTCGCGAACGGATTGAAGAACTCGAGAATTTCCTATTATATTTGAAAGCAGAAACTCGCCCGATTACAATGGTATGTGTATTTTTGCCCTAGGCCATAGTAGTTATTGGATTCGAGTATCAGACTTGCGAAAATTTTGACGATTTCTCAACCATTCCTTAACTTCAAACTCCCATTTCTCGCGAACGGATTGACGACCTCGAGAAATTCCTGTTGCCTCTGAAAGTAGAAACTCGCCCGATTACAATGGTATTTGTACTTTTCCCCTAGGCCATTCCAGTTGTTGGTTTCGAGTATCAGACTAGCGAAAATTTAGATGGTTTCTCAACCATTCCTTAACTTCACACTTCCATATCTCGCGAACGGATTGACCAACTCGAGAATTTCCTATTGCATCTGAAAGCAGAAACTCGCCCGATTACAACGGTATGTGTATTTTTCCCCTAGGCCACTGTAGTTATTGGTTTCGAGAATCAGACTTGCGAAAATTTTGATGGTTTCTCAACCATTCCTTAACTTCAAACTCCCATATCTCGCGAACGGATTGACGAACTCGAGAAATTCCTGTTGCATGTGAAAGTAGAAAGCCGCCCGTTTAAAACGGTATGTGTAATTTTGCCCTAGGCCATTCCAGTTATTGGTTTCGAGAATCAGACTTGCGAAAATTTTGATGGTTTCTCAACCATCCCTTAACTTCAAACTCCCATATCTCGAGAACGGATTGACGAACGCGAGAAATTCCTGTTGCATCTGCAAGTAGAAACTCGCCCGATTACAACGGTATGTGTATTTTCCCCCAAGGCCTTTGTAGTTATTGGTTTCGAGTATCAGACTTGCGAAAATTTTGATGGTTTCTCAACCATTCCTTAACTTCAAACTCCCATATCTCGCGAACGGATTGACGAACTCGAGAATTTCCTATTGCATCTGAAAGCAGAAACTCGCCCGATTACAACGGTATGTGTATTTTTCCCCTGGGCCATAGTATTTACTGATTTCGAGTATCAGACTTGCGAAAATTGTGATGGTTTCTCAACCATTCCTTAACTTCAAACTCCCATATCTCGCGAACGGATTGACGAACTCGAGAAATTCCTGTTGCATCTGAAAGTAGAAACTCGCCCGATTACAAAGATATGTGTGTTTTCTCCCTAGGCCTTTGTAGTTATTGGTTTCGAGTATCAGACTTGCGAAAATTTTGATGGTTTCTCAACCATTCCTTAACTTCAAACTCCCATATCTCGCGAACGGATTGACGAACTCGAGAAATTCCTGTTTCTTCTGAAAGCAGAAACTCGCCCGATTACAACGGTGTGTGTACTTTTCCCCTAGGCCATTCCAGTTGTTGGTTTCGAGTGTCAGACCAGCGAAAATTTTGATGGTTTCTCAACATTCCTTAACTTCAAACTCCCATATCCCGCGAACGGAATGACGAACTCGAGAAATTCCTGTAGCATGTGATAGTAGAAAGTCGCCCGATTACAACGGTATGTGTATTTTTCTCCTAGGCCTTTGTAGTTAGTGGTTTCGAGTATCAGACTTGCGAAAATTTTGATGGTTTCTCAATCATTCCTTATTTTCACACTTCCATATCTCGCGAACGGGTTGACGAACTCGAGAATTTCCTATTTCATCTGAAAGCAGAAACTAGCCCGATTGCAATGGTGTGTGTACTTTTCCCCTAGGCCATTCCAGTTGTTGGTTTCGAGTATCAGACTTGCGAAAATTTTGATGGTTTCTCAACCATTCCTTAATTTCAAACTCCCATATCTTGCGAACGGTTTGACGAACTCGAGAAATTCCTGTTGCATCTGAAAGTAGAAACTCGCCCGATTACAATGGTGTGTGTACTTTTCCCCTAGGCCATTCCAGTTATTGGTTTCGAGTATCAGACTTGCGAAAGTTTTGATGGTTTCTCAACCATTCCTTAACTTAACACTCCCATATCTCGCGAACGGATTGCCGAACTCGAGAATTTCCTATGGCATCAGAAAGCAGAAGCTCGCCCGATTACAATGGTGTGTGTGTTTTTCCCCTAGGCCATAGTAGTTATTGATTTCGAGTATCAGACTTGCGAAAATTGTGATGGTTTCTCAACCATTCCTTAACTTCAAACTCCCATATCTCGCGAACGGATTGACGAACTCGAGAAATTCCTGTTGCATCTGAAAGTAGAAACTCGCCCGATTACAAAGATATGTGTTTTTTCCCCCTAGGCCTTTGTAGTCATTGGTTTCGAGTATCAGACTTGCGAAAATTTTGATGGTTTCTCAATCATTCCTTAGTTTCACACTTCCATATCTCGCGAACGGGTTGACGAACTCGAGAATTTCCTATTTCATCTGAAAGCAGAAACTCGCCCGATTACAATGGTGTGTGTACTTTTCCCCTAGGCCATTCCAGTTATTGGTTTCGAGTATCAGACTTGCGAAAATTTTGATGGTTTCTCAACCATTCCTTAACTTAACACTCCCATATCTCGCGAATGGATTGCCGAACTCGAGAATTTCCTATGGCATCAGAAAGCAGAAGCTCGCCCGATTACAATGGTGTGTGTACTTTTCCCCTAGGCCATTCCAGTTATTGGTTTCGAGTATCAGACCAGCGAAAATTTTGATGGTTTCTCAACCATTCCTTAACTTCAAACGCCAATTTCTCGCGAACGGATTGACGAACTCGAGAAATTCCTGTTGTATCTGAAAGTAGAAACTCGCCCGATTACAATGGTGTGTGTACTTTTCCCCCAGGCCATTCCAGTTATTGGTTTCGAGTATCAGACTTGCGAAAATTTTGATGGTTTCTCAACCATTCCTTAAATTAACACTCCCATATCTCGCGAACGGATTGCCGAACTCGAGAATTTCCTATGGCATCAGAAAGCAGAAGCTCGCCCGATTACAACGGTATGTGTATTTTTGCCCTTTTTTTTTTTTTTTTTTTTTTTTTAACGTGGGGGAAATCTTCGAAAGACCCCCCCGCCGCCTGGGGAGGGGCGGGGGGAGTGTGGGATTCCCCGCGCCCGGAAGGAAACCCATCGGGCGCGGGACCTACCCACTAAAACCCACCACGGTGGCCATCCTCGCACTATGCAGGGGGAGCACCTGGGACCGAAGACATCATAACATCAGGTGCTCCCCCGTGCAGGGCTCTCGCGCCCGTGTCCTCCCGTTCCAGGGAAGGGAGGGGGTACTTCACCCTCCCTTCCCTGTTTTCTCCTCGGCGCTCTGGCGCCCGACGTCGGAGCAGGGCCACACTGCTCCGACGTCCCACTCCCGGGGGCCGCCCGATGGCGGCCGCGAGTCCCACACTCGCGACCGCCCACGGCCCCCATAGCCGCGCCGGAGGCACGGCTCTGGGACCGTGCCGTCGGCGCAGCCGCACCCCGGCTCGTACGCTCCCGAGGGCGGCTCTGGCCTCTCCGCCCTCGAGAGCGTCGCCGTCCCTTATTCTTCCCCCCCCTCAGGCGACGGGCGGTGGCACGAGCCTCAAGGGCTACGCACCCCCGCCCGCCGCTCTCAGGGTGGCCTCCCCGGCCCTTCCGGAGGCCCACCCGCCCCCGGCCTCGGACGAGGCCTCGCTCGCGGTCTCCCCCTCTCGCGAATGCGGCTCGCGGCCCCCTTCTGCGAGATTACCTCCTCGCAGAAGGAGGCCACGCCCGCCACTTCGTCTCGCTGCCGAGCATGGCCCGTACCACGCCCGGCAGCGATAGATGCGCCCCAATCACGGCCGTGAGGACACGGCGCTCCACCCCCCAGGCCGGACACACCTCGAGGGTGTGTTGCGCCGTGTCCTCGTCCGCTGGACAGTGCCAGCAGCGCGCCGCCTCTTCCCCACCGATCCGGCACAGGTACCGTCCGAAGCATCCGTGCCCGGACAGCACCTGCACCAACCGGTAGGTGAGTGAGCCGAAGCGCCTACCCAGCCACTCAAACAGGACCGGCCGGATAGCCCGGACAGTCCTCTGGCCGAACAACGGCTCGGCCAGCCGCTGCTGCCAAAGCTGCAGCATGGACTCCCGGGCCTGGCGCCTGAGGGCCTCCACCTCGCATCCCGCCAGGACCACCCCATCCTCGCGGGCGCGCACGCGGCCCTCGTAGAAAGCCGCATGCGCGCCCGCGATCAAGTCCGCCGGGGGTAGCCCTGACAGGACGCTCGCCGCCTCATACGAAACGGTCCGGTACCCCCGGTCGATCCGCAGTGCAAGCCGCCTTTGAACCCGGCGCAGCAATACCTTGCTGCGCCGGGAGGCGGCCAGGTCGCCCGCCCAAACGGGGGCCCCGTATAGGGCCACCGAGTGGACCATTCCCGCGTAGAGGCGGCGAACCCGGTCACTCGGGCCCCGCAGGTTGGGGAGGATACGGCCCAAAGTGCCAACTATCCTCTCCAACCGCGGGGCCAGGGCCCGGAAATGGCCCTCGAAGCGCCAGTGGCTGTCGAGGTGAAGTCCCAGATATTTCATCTGAGACCTCACCTCGACGTCTGTCTCACCCACCCGGATCAGGGGGGGAGGCGGCTCTCCCCGGGGTCTATACATCCCGAGTACCTCGGTTTTGTGGAGAGCCACCTCCAAACCGATCCCCCTGATCCGGGAGACGACGCGCCGGGCACCGTCCTCGGCGGCCCGAACAGCCCCCCTCCAGTCCCCCCCGACGGCCAACAACAAGGTGTCGTCCGCGTAACACGTCAGACTGACGCCGTCGGGGAGGTCTTCGGCCCGCAGGACGGTGTCGTACCCGAGGTTCCACAGCAGGGGTCCTAACACCGACCCCCGCGGAACCCCGGAGTACACCGCTCTCCTCTCCGTCCCGCACCGGCCCGGATACTCGATCCACCTTTCGCGGAGGTAGTCCTCGACGACTGCCCTAAGGTAGGCGGGGACTCGATGTTCCTCAAGCCCCCGCCTAATCGCCTCCCAGGGTAGGGTGTTAAACGCATTGGCGATGTCCAAGGACACCGCCAATGCCACCCCACCCCGGGAGACCGCCGAGGCCGAGAGGGACCGGACGCGTCGAATCGCGTCGATCGTCGACCGGCCCTCCCGGAACCCGAACTGGCACTCCGCCAGCCCGGGCCCATCCCGCGACAGGTGCCCGACGATGCGGGCCGCCACGACTCTTTCTAGGAGCTTGCCCACATCGTCGAGCAGGCAAATCGGCCGGTACGCGGACGGAGAGTCCGCGGGCCTACCCTCTTTCCGGAGGAGGACCATTCGGGCCACCTTCCATGCGGAGGGGAATCGCCCGGCCTCCAGGCAGCGGTCGAATAGCTCCCGGAGGCCGTCACCCAGGACGTCCGCGGCCAAGACCAAGACTCGGCCGGGCACTCCCGAAGGACCCAGGGCAGTATCCTTCGCCCCGAGTCTTCGGATGGCCGCGGCTAGCTCCCCAGCCGAGACCCCCAGCTCCGAGGACCAGGTGGTCGGGTCCGCAGAGGGACGTGGCCCGCTCTCCCCCACGATCGGGAAGAGCGTGTCGACCACGTCCCTCAAGAGCTGGGGGTCGAGACCCTCGGTGATCGGGGGCGCCCATGGCCGGAGTTTATTCAGAACTATCCGGTATGGGCGCCCCCATGGATCCCGCTCGAGGGTCTCGAGGAGCTCCTTCCAGCTCTGGGCCTTGGCCCGTTTGATGGCGACCTGCAGAGCCCTCTTTCCCGCGCGATAGGACTCGTACAGTTCCGCCGCCCTAGCCCGCGCGCCGTCGTCGCCGTTCCGTCCGGCCCGACGACGCGCGCGGGTGTACTGACGTCGGGCCCGGACGCATGCTGTCCGCAGTTCCCCGATTTTGCCCGACCACCAGTACACCGCCCGACGAGGAGACCGCGGCCCGGCCCGGGGCATCGCCGCGTCGCAAATGCGCGCGACGGCGCTCCCGAGCCGAGCCACGGCCCCCTCCAGGTCGGGCAGCCTGGTCTCCCGTCGAGGCCAGGTTTCGGCTAGAGCGGCTGCCACCAGGACGTCCTTGTCAAGGCGCCGAAGCGCCCATCTGCGTGGTGGTGGTGGGGCGCTACCCGCTCCCGGGCGGAGGTGTCGGTGCGGGGCCGCGGCGGCCTCGGGGGAGGTCAAGACCACGCGGATATACCGGTGGTCCGATAATGTCTCCTCCCCCACCACCACGTCCCACCCGGACACCATACGCGCGGCGCCGGGGGATCCAAACGTCAAATCCACTATGGACCCTCCCCCGCGCCGCACGCACGTCAGCTCCGACCCCCGGTTAATCAACCGGAGGTCGAAGCCCGCCGCCCAGTCGCCCAGAGCCTCGCCCCTCCGATTGGTCCTGGGGGACCCCCATGCCACAGACCAGGCATTGAAGTCCCCCAGGACCAGCACCGGCCGGGGCGCAATCCTTGTGAGGCACGCCCCCACCCCGGCCAAGTACTGCTCGAAGGCAGCAAGGCCGCAGTTTGGCGAAACGTAGCACCCCACCACGGCGACTCCCCCCCACTGGACGGCGACGAATCCCTCCCCGTTCTCCAGTAAGGAGAACGGAGGGGACCCGTCACCGCCCTGCCACACAGCCGCCACCAAGCCGCCCGCATCCCCCATCCAATGCGGATGGTCGGGGACGCGGTACGGCTCGGCGGCGACTGCCAGACCACCCCCCCACTCCGCCAGCGTCTGACACATCAGGTCCTGCGCTGCACGGCAGTGGTTGAGGTTGGCCTGCAGGAGGAGGCGGGGAGCCATTATTTGATGGCCTCCTCACCGCCTCCTGGTGGCACCTCCGTGAGGACGGCGGCGGGGCCGATGTCCACCTCCATCGCGGACACCAACGCCGTCGCCGCCTCCGACCTCTTCCTTGCGGCCGTCGCGTCGGTCGCGGCCAGGTCCGCGGGCGCCGCGGCGCTCGCAGCTGGGGCCGCTCTCACCGGCGCCGGGAGCGGCCCCGGCGCCCCCCTCCTCTGCCCTCGTCGGGATGGGGGGGTACATTGCTTCCCCCCCATTCGGTGCGCGGCGGGTCTCCCCATGTCCGCACACAGCGGGCACTTGGGGGCCGCCGCGCAGTGGCTCGCGCGGTGGCCTTCGGCACCGCAGCGGTAACAAGTACCGCTGCGGTCCACCGCGGAGGTGCACCGCTGCCTGACATGGCCCGTCTCCAGACAGCGGTAGCACTGGAGTGGGCGTTGGGCGAGGACCTCGATCCTCGCCGACACCCACCCCACCACGATCCTCCCGACTGCTTCTAACTTCCGGGCAGCCGGAAGAGGGCACCGTGCCCACACCGCTCCCAGGCCGGTGGAGGACCGCCGGACCTCCCCGGTCCGGATGTCCCCCTCAGAGCAGCCACCGGCCTGGGCCAGCGCCCTGGCCACCTCCTCCCGGGTGACCGAGTCGTCCAGCCCACAAACGCGCAGCTCCGCGCTCTTTGTGGGCCGGGCGACCCTGACACCCCGGGGTGCCAAGGCCTCGCCCAGCTTTTCGGCCAGTCGGTCCGCCCTGGCTGCGTTGTCGGGGCCGCTCACGCGCAGCATGAGCGCCCCCGTCACCGCCCATCTCGGGCGGACCGACTCGATGGCGAGTGCGGCCAAGGATATCTTTTCCTTGGCCGCCGCCATCACCTCCCCGTAGGAGACGCCCCCCCCCCCCTCCGGGACGGTCAGCATGACAGCTGCCGTTGAAGGGGGGCGTCCCAGACGGGGCTTCGCCCTCCCCGCCTTTCCGTCCCTCTTCGGGGCAACCGGCGGGGGAGGCGGCGGCACCCGGGCCGCCCTCCTCGCCGTCCTTCCCGCCCTTCGGCCCAGGACCTCCGTCCACAAGGGACCGGATGGGGGCGGCGGCGGAGGCATTTGTGCCCCCGCCGTCGCCCCCACCACGGCACCCTTGCCCTTCGTCTTTGCCGCAGGGCCCGGAGCCGCGATGGTCCCCCCTGCGGTCCCCCGCCCCTCGGTTGTTTCCCGGGCCCGGTCCTCTGTCCCGCCGGCGCTCCGTCCTTGGGGCGAAGCGCCGCCCGTATTTCCCCGCGGATGACGGCCATCATGGCCGCCATCTTGGCGTCCATGAGGAGCTCGATGCTCCTCGTGGACGCCGCTGGTGTGGGGGGAGCTCCCGCTTTCCCTCCCCCACACGTGCATACGCCCGTCGGCCCCGGATGAGGGCGCCTCCTAAGGGCGTCCGATTCCCTCCGCAAGCACGCAAGCTCGTCCTGCAGCGCCTCCACACGCTGCCTTAGCTGGGCGTTCGTGCACTCCAAGGCAGCTGGTACACGGCGTCCCAGCTCCTGGAGAGCCCTTCGCGCCTCCGTCGCGGCCTGGCCAACCGACCTCGCGGATGCTGTAGTCAGCCCTCGCGAGGTGGTGGCCACCTTCTCAATAGACCTCAGGGACGAGGCAATACGGGCCGATACATGGGCCGTATCCTCGTCCCTGAGGTCCTCCTCCCCGTCGGTCACCGTGAGCAACGGTGGAGCAGCGGACGTGGACGGATCTTCCTCCGTCCTCCGCCCCTCCACCGTCCTGCGCCTCTTTACGCCCGCGGCGCTGGTCGCGGACGCCAGGGACGAGACCGACGCCGTCTCGTCCCCCTCCTCGAACGGCGCCGGGTGGGGCACGAGTGCCCCCTCCGTCGCCACCCCTCGCGCCACACGCACCGTCCCCCCTCCTCCTTTTTTTTTTTTTTTTTTTTGAATTATTTTTATCCATTTTGGATCCCACGAGTAGGTCGGAACGTAAGTCGACCCGGGCAGAGCCGCCATACCCGGGCAGGCCTAAATACTCCGGGGGGTCGGCAGGTACCCCGGAGTTGTTGGCCGCTTGGGATTGGGGCCTTCCGCCCCAACCACGCATCCCATCACCGCGCACCGTAGCTTAGGATTGGAGGGCAATTTATAGAGTTACCATCCTCGCGGCCCGGGCGGTAAAGCCAAGGCCCCCGTCCCTCCTGCCGTCACGTACCACTCTCAAAGCCAAAAGAGGAATTGGGAGTGGGTCGTTGCGACGACCAACAGGAGTCTTACGGTGTGGTTTGGCATCGGGCACCTCGGGTTTGCCAGTCCCGTACTGTAGCAACAAGCTACAGCCCCTGAGGGAATGTGTATTTTTGCCCTTGGCCATTGTAGTTATTGGTTTCGAGTATCAGACTTGCGAAAATTTTGATGGTTTCTCAACCATTCCTTAACTTCAAACTCCCATATCTCGCGAACGGATTGACGAACTCGACAAATTCCTGTTGCATCTGAAAGTAGAAACTCGCCCGATTACAACGGTATGTGTATTTTTGCCCTAGGCCAGTGTAGTTATTGGATTCGAGTATCAGACTTGCGAAAATTTTGATGATTTCTCAACCATTCCTTAACTTCCAACTCCCATATCTCGCGAACGGATTGACGAACTCGTGAATTTCCTATTGCATCTGAAAGCAGAAACTCGCCCGAATACAACGGTATGTGTATTTTTGCCCTGGGCCGTGGTAGTTATTGGTTTCGCGTATCAGACTTGCGAAAATTTTGATGGTTTCTCAACCATTCCTTAATTTCAAACTCCCATATCTTGCGAACGGATTGACGAACTCGAGAAATTCCTGTTGCATCTGAAAGTAGAAACTCGCCCGATTACAACGGTATGTGTGTTTTCCTCCTAGGCCTTTGTAGTTATTGGTTTCGAGTATCGGACTTGCGAAAATTTTGATGGTTTCTCAACCATACCTTAACTTCAAACTCCCATATCTCCCGAACGGATTGACGAACTCGAGAAATTCCTGTTGCATCTGAAAGTAGAAACTCGCCCGATTACAAAGATATGTGTTTTTTCCCCCTAGGCCTTTGTAGTTATTGGTTTCGAGTATCAGACTTGCGAAAATTTTGATGGTTTCTCAACCATTCCTTAACTTCAAACTCCCATATCACGCGAACGGATTGACGAACTCGAGAAATTCCTGTTGCATCTGAAAGTAGAAACGCGCCCGATTACAACGGTATGTGTATTTTTCCCCTAGGCCATTGTAGTTATTGGATTCGAGTATCAGACCAGCGAAAATTTTGATGGTTTCTCAACCATTCCTTAACTTCAAACTCCCATATCTCGCGAACGGATTGACGAACTCGAGGAATTCCTGTTGCATCAGAAAGTAGAAACTCGCCCCATTACAATGGTGTGTGTACTTTTCCCCTAGGCCATTCCAGTTATTGGTTTCGAGTATCACACTTGCGAAAATTTTGATGGTTTCTCAACCATTCCTTAATTTCAAACTCCCATATCTTGCGAACGGATTGACGAACTCGAGAAATTCCTGTTGCATCTGAAAGTAGAAACTCGCCCGATTACAACGGTATGTGTGTTTTCCTCCTAGGCCTTTGTAGTTATTGGTTTCGAGTATCGGACTTGCGAAAATTTTGATGGTTTCTCAACCATACCTTAACTTCAAACTCCCATATCTCCCGAACGGATTGACGAACTCGAGAAATTCCTGTTGCATCTGAAAGTAGAAACTCGCCCGATTACAAAGATATGTGTTTTTTCCCCCTAGGCCTTTGTAGTTATTGGTTTCGAGTATCAGACTTGCGAAAATTTTGATGGTTTCTCAACCATTCCTTAACTTCAAACTCCCATATCACGCGAACGGATTGACGAACTCGAGAAATTCCTGTTGCATCTGAAAGTAGAAACGCGCCCGATTACAACGGTATGTGTATTTTTCCCCTAGGCCATTGTAGTTATTGGATTCGAGTATCAGACCAGCGAAAATTTTGATGGTTTCTCAACCATTCCTTAACTTCAAACTCCCATATCTCGCGAACGGATTGACGAACTCGAGGAATTCCTGTTGCATCAGAAAGTAGAAACTCGCCCCATTACAATGGTGTGTGTACTTTTCCCCTAGGCCATTCCAGTTATTGGTTTCGAGTATCACACTTGCGAAAATTTTGATGGTTTCTCAACCATTCCTTAATTTCAAACTCCCATATCTCGCGAACGAATTGACGAACTCGAGAAATTCCTGTTGCATCTGATAGTAGAAACTAGCCCGATTACAACGGTGTGTGCATTTTTGACCTAGGCCATAGTAGTTATTGGTTTCGAGTATCAGACTTGCGAAAATTTTGATGGTTTCTCAATCATTCCATAACTTCAAACTCACATTTCTCGCGAACGGATTGACGAACTCGAGGATTTCCTGTTGCATCAGAAAGTAGAAACTCGTCCAATTACAATGGTGTGTGTACTTTTCTACTAGGCCATTCCAGTTATTGGTTTCGAGTATCACACTTGCGAAAATTTTGATGGTTTCTCAACCATTCCTTAACTTCAAACTCCATATCTCGCGAACGGATTGACGAACTCGAGGAATTCCTGTTGCATCAGAAAGTAGAAACTCGCCCCATTACAATGGTGTGTGTACTTTTCCCCTAGGCCATTCCAGTTGTTGGTTTCGAGTATCAGACCAGCGAAAATTTTGATGGTTTCTCAACCATTCCTTAACTTCAAACTCCCATATCTCCCGAACGGATTGACGAACTCGAGAAATTCCTGTTGCATCTGAAAGTAGAAACTCGCCCGATTACAAAGATATGTGTTTTTTCCCCCTAGGCCTTTGTAGTTATTGGTTTCGAGTATCAGACTTGCGAAAATTTTGATGGTTTCTCAACCATTCCTTAACTTCAAACTCCCATATCACGCGAACGGATTGACGAACTCGAGAAATTCCTGTTGCATCTGAAAGTAGAAACGCGCCCGATTACAACGGTATGTGTATTTTTCCCCTAGGCCATTGTAGTTATTGGATTCGAGTATCAGACCAGCGAAAATTTTGATGGTTTCTCAACCATTCCTTAATTTCAAACTCCCATATCTCGCGAACGAATTGACGAACTCGAGAAATTCCTGTTGCATCTGATAGTAGAAACTAGCCCGATTACAACGGTGTGTGCATTTTTGACCTAGGCCATAGTAGTTATTGGTTTCGAGTATCAGACTTGCGAAAATTTTGATGGTTTCTCAATCATTCCATAACTTCAAACTCACACTTCTCGCGAACGGATTGACGAACTCGAGAAATTCCTGTTGCATCTGAAAGTAGAAACTCGCCCGATTACAATGGTATGTGTACTTTTCCCCTAGGCCATTCCAGTTATTGGTTTCGAGTATCAGACTTGCGATAATTTGGATGGTTTCTCAAACATTCCTTAACTTCAAACTCCCATATCTCGCGAACGGATTGACGAACTCGAGAAATTCCTGTTGCATCAGAAAGTAGAAACTCGTCCAATTACAATGGTGTGTGTACTTTTCTACTAGGCCATTCCAGTTATTGGTTTCGAGTATCACACTTGCGAAAATTTTGATGGTTTCTCAACCATTCCTTAACTTCAAACTCCATATCTCGCGAACGGATTGACGAACTCGAGGAATTCCTGTTGCATCAGAAAGTAGAAACTCGCCCCATTACAATGGTGTGTGTACTTTTCCCCTAGGCCATTCCAGTTGTTGGTTTCGAGTATCAGACCAGCGAAAATTTTGATGGTTTCTCAACCATTCCTTAACTTCAAACTCCCATATCTCGCGAACGGATTGACGAACTCGAGAAACTCCTGTTGCATCTGAAAGCAGAAACTCGCCCGATTACAACGGTATGTGCATTTTTGACCTAGGCCATAGTAGTTATTGGTTTCGAGTATCAGACTTGCGAAAATTTTGATGGTTTCTCAATCATTCCATAACTTCAAACTCACACTTCTCGCGAACGGATTGACGAACTCGAGAAATTCCTGTTGCATCTGAATGTAGAAACTCGCCCGATTAGAATGGTATGTGTACTTTTCCCCTAGGCCATTCCAGTTATTGGTTTCGAGTATCAGACTTGCGATAATTTTGATGGTTTCTCAACCATTCCTTAACTTCAAACTCCCATATCTCGCGAACGGATTGACGAACTCGAGAAACTCCTGTTGCATCTGAAAGCAGAAACTCGCCCGATTACAACGGTATGTGCATTTTTGACCTAGGCCATAGTAGTTATTGGTTTCGAGTATCAGACTTGCGAAAATTTTGATGGTTTCTCAATCATTCCATAACTTCAAACTCACACTTCTCGCGAACGGATTGACGAACTCGAGAAATTCCTGTTGCATCTGAAAGTAGAAACTCGCCCGATTACAATGGTATGTGTACTTTTCCCCTAGGCCATTCCAGTTATTGGTTTCGAGTATCAGACTTGCGATAATTTGGATGGTTTCTCAAACATTCCTTAACTTCAAACTCCCATATCTCGCGAACGGATTGACGAACTCGAGAAATTCCTGTTGCATCAGAAAGTAGAAACTAGCCCGATAACAACGGTGTGTGTACTTTTTCCCTAGGCCATTCCAGTTGTTGGTTTCGAGAATCAGACCAGCGAAAATTTTGATGGTTTCTCAACCATTCCTTAACTTCAAACTCCCATATCTCGCGAACGGATTGACGAACTCGAGAATTTCCTATTGCATCTGAAAGCAGAATCTCGCCCGATTACAACGGTATGTGTATTTTTGCCCAAGGCCATAGTAGTTATTGGATTCGAGTAACAGACTTGCGAAAATTTGGATGATTTCTCAAGCATTCCTTAACTTCAAACTCCCATATCTCGCGAACGCATTGACGAACTCGAGAAATTCCTGTTGCATGTGAAAGTAGAATCTCGCCCGATTACAATGGTATGTGTATTTTTCCCCTAGGCATTTGTAGTTATTGGTTTCGGGTATCAGACTTGCGAAAATTTTGATGGTTTCTCAACCATTCCTTAACTTCAAACTCCCATATCTCGCGAACGGATTGACGAACTCGAGATATTCCTGTTGCATGTGAAAGTAGAAAGTCGCCCGATTGCAACGGTATGTGTACTTTTCCCCTAGGCCATTCCAGTTATTGGTTTCGAGTATCAGACTTGCGAAAATTTTGATGGTTTCTCAACCATCCCTTAACTTCAAACTCCCATATCTCGCGAACGGATTGACGAACGCTAGAAAATCCTATTGCATCTGAAAGTAGAAACTCGCCCGATTACAAAGATATGTGTGTTTTCCCACTAGGCCTTTGTAGTTATTGGTTTCGAGTATCAGACTTGCGAAAATTTTGATGGTTTCTCAACCATTCCTTATATTCACACTTCCATTTCTCGCGAACGGATTGACGAACACGAGAATTTGCTATTGCATCTGAAAGCAGAAACTCGCCCGATTACAAGGGTATGTGTATCTTTCCCCTAGGCCATTGTAGTTATTGGTTTCGCGTATCAGACTTGCGAAAATTATGATGGTTTCTCAACCATTCCTTAACTTCAAACTCCCATATCTCGCGAACGGATTGACGAACTCGAGAAATTCCTGTTGCATCTGAAAGTAGAAACTCGCCCGATTGCAATGGTGTGTATACTTTTCCCCTAGGCCATTCCAGTTATTGGTTTCGAGTATCAGACCAGCGAAAATTTTGATGGTTTCTCAAGCATTCCTTAACTTCAAACTTCCATATCTCGCGAACGGATTGACGAACTCGAGAAATTCCTGTTGCATCTGAAAGTATAAACTCGCCCGATTACAAAGGTATGTGTATTTTTCCCCTAGGGCTTTGTAGTTATTGGTTTCGAGTGTCAGACTTGCGAAAATTTCGATGGTTTCTCAAGCATTCCTTAACTTCAAACTCCCATATCTCGCGAACGGATTGACGAACTCGAGAATTTCCTATTGCATCTGAAAGTAGAAACTTGCCCGATTACAATGGTGTTTGTACTTTTCCCCTAGGCCGTTCCAGTTATTTGTTTCGAGTATCAGACTTGCGAAAATTTGATGGTTTCACAACCATTCCTTAATTTCAAACTCCGATACCTCGCGAACGGATTGGCGAACTCGAGAAATTCCTGTTGCACTTGAAAGTAGAAACTGGCCCGATTACAATGGTGTGTGTACTTTTCCCCTAAGCCGTTCCAGTTATTGGTTTCGAGTATCAGACTTGCGAAATTTTTGTGGTTTCTCAACCATTCCTTAATTTCAAGCTCCCATATCTCGCGAACGAATTGACGAACTCGAGAAATTCCTGTTGCATCTGAAAGCAGAAACTCGCCCCATTACAATGGTGTGTGTGCTTTTCCCTAGGCCATCCCAGTTATTGGTTTCGAGTATCAGTTTTGCAAAAATTTTGATGGTTTCTCAACCGTTCCTTAATTTCAAACTCCCATATCTCGCGAACGGATTGACGAACTCGAGGAATTCCTGCTGCATCAGAAAGTAGAAACTCGCCCAATTACAATGGTGTGTGTACTCTTCCCCTAGGCCATTCTAGTTATTGGTTTCGAGTGACAGACTTGCGAAAATTTTGATGATTTCTCAACAATTCCTTACCTTCAAACTCCCATATCTCGCGAACGGATTGACGAATTCGAGGATTTCCTGTTGCATCAGAAAGTAGAAACTCGTCCAATTACAATGGTGTGTGTACTTTTCTACTAGGCCATTCCAGTTATTGGTTTCGAGTATCACACTTGCGAAAATTTTGATGGTTTCTCAACCATTCCTTAACTTCAAACTCCCATATCTCGCGAACGGATTGACGAACTCGAGGAATTCCTGTTGCATCAGAAAGTAGAAACTCGCCCCATTACAATGGTGTGTGAACTTTTCCCCTAGGCCATTCCAGTTATTGGTTTCGAGTATCACACTTGCGAAAATTTTGATGGTTTCTCAACCATTCCTTAATTTCAAACTCCCATATCTCGCGAACGAATTGACGAACTCCGGAAATTCCTGTTGCATCTGATAGTAGAAACTAGCCCGATTACAACGGTGTGTGCATTTTTGACCTAGGCCATAGTAGTTATTGGTTTCGAGTATCAGACTTGCGAAAATTTTGATGGTT